>NW_023995561.1:0-102783 GCF_015586225.1 Lucilia sericata | reverse complement strand
TTACTAGCTATTATTGTGTCCTAGGCGAAAGTCAAGTGTCCCCAAGTAGCTTGTCTAATGGACAGGTATTGCGGTAGGGTTAAATAACCGGTTATGACAAAAAAAAAACACTTAAAAAAATCATTTTATTTCTAGATTAAATAGATATTGAAATAAATATTTTAAACATTGCTGCTCATTTGTATCTTCAGTAAAATCGGACTTTTAAATTTGGAATTCATCAATACACATAAATGACTCTGAAAGAATAGAATTTGTTATATCAAGGAAAGATTAATTTTTTCCATAATCTCTGTTAAAAATGTTGTTTAAATTCACCTTTAATAAATTTACTTTTCCAAACTGTAAATATCTTATTTAAATTTCATTACTTTTACTATTTTTAATTTACTTAAAAACATTTCCTTATTTTAAAATTAAAAATTTTCGCGAGAGCTGCCTTAAACAACTTCTTAAAGTCAACTAACATAAAAATCAAATAACTTAAAAAGTGATGAAATAGTATAACTGTTCATCGTCTTTGCAGTCAGACAAAACTGATCATGATTTTTCTCTTTCTCTTCACATTCAATCAAGTTTTTTTCAAGTGCCCCCTCCCTCAGTTAAGTGACGACTGCCACTCTCTTGCTTACTTGGTGTACAGTAAAGTGGCGACTGTGTTCGCTCCCGATTACGAAGAGTACATTCGTGATGAATGACCAAAAACATTCAAATAGGGTACAACCCGCTGGTTAGACTTTAGTGGAAAATAACAATTGTGTCCCAATAGATGTGTAAAATATTTACATTCTGAAGTACAATGGAAAAAAATAATTTTAAGTGTCCCCTCACTCGTTTACCTAGGGTACAGTAAAGTGACGGTCTTCACTCTCGTTTACGAAGAGTACGCTGGTGACGAATAACCCAATATATAGAAATTAGGGTCAACCATATGGTTACACATTAGTGTAAATGACTGTCTTTTATGTATGCATTGACTCTTTGTCGAACTGGGTAGTTTGTTGTTTCCCTGCAGTTCGAAAAAGAGTCAATGCATAGGAAAAAGACAATGATTTCCACTTATGTTAAACCACCTGTTGGGCTCTAATTCGACTTTCGTCACGGATGTACTCTTTGTAAACGAGGGTGAAGGTAATCGTCACTTTAGTGTCCCCTTTGTAAGCGAGAGAGGGGACACTTAAAAAACAGTTGTCTGTCTCTTTGTAACCTATGGGGTGACGATTGACTTCCTCGTAGGACAAGCACATGTTAAAATAGCTAGTCACCGGGACAGTCGATGGCTAGGGGTAACCCTATGTGGTAGGCTAAATAGAGAGTTCGGGACTGTATATAATAAGAACAGAAATCATATTACCAACGTAGATCTGTATAGGTCGATTATTGGTCACAGCTCCCGTATATGGTCCACTTTCGAAAAATACTTAATTAAATACAAATAACTAATTAAGAAATAAAGATATTGGAATAATATTCAACATAAATATGTTTTGTGTATACATATATCACTTTGCAAAATATTTTTCGGATTGGTCCATAATTGGGCATAGCTCCATATAAGGTCCATTTCCGACAACCACCTAATCGCACATATTACATAACTGAATAAAATTATCGGTATAGAATCATCATCAATGTGTTTAAAGTAGATATAAAACAGCCTGCGAAAATTGTGGACATTTAAGTCAAATTTTGAAGGGGGTTTTGCATAGGAGCTATGGTCAAATGGGACCCTGTAATTATAAAATTCATGAGAGTCATCGAGGCTAGTAGGTTGCAGCTTTTTGGTTTTGGTTTTGCAGCTTTTTGTCGAGATACGAGTATATTGAACATAATTATGAACTTAAAAGCAATATTCGTCGGGTTCAGTAGTAAGGGGGCTAGGTGAAATAATAAACCAATGTTAATCATTTTCAATAGCCTTCGTCTCCGGTACCATAGAAGACGATGTGCCAAATTTCATTGAATTATCTTCAAAATTGAGACCTGAAGTTTGATTACAAGCTTTACAGGCCCTAATCGACTCAGAAAATGATTCTAAGCCGATTGGTATACTTTAAAGTGGTGTTTTGTATGTAGTGTGTAAAAAGGGTATAAAAATAAGTTTTTACGGATCGGTCCATAATTGTTTCATATCTGTCATATAAGATTCACTTCAGAATATAAGAAATCTGTTTTTTTTAAATTAGGATTACTGCATAATTGGCCCATTTCCATAAGTCAATATTTCCAATATATTTCATTAAATTATAAATATGTATATACGGATAAAATCGGACACAGTGTGTTTTTTTATCTATAAATATTTCTGTGAAATTTTGTTCGCATTGGCCAATAATAGGCCATATCTCCATAAAAGGTATATATGATTTCTAAATGATGGCACCCTCATCACGGAAGCATAGTTTAAACTTTCACAATTTATTAAATACGTATCTAGTAATATTTATAAGGGTTTTCATAAAAAGTAGCTTACAGGTGGAGGGTATTTAAGATTCGGCATAGCCGAATATAGTACTCTGACTTGTTTTTTTTTTTTTTTTTTGTATTTTCCTAATTATTTCACATATTTTATTTGTATTTTAAGCAGCAAAAGTATAATTGATCACCCTATTTGATACCCATATTGACGAAAACTATTTGATAGAAATATTTAATACATTTTTATATGCTTAAAAATTTCAAGTACTTTAAAAAAGAGAAAAGATCAGAAAATAAAAACTAAAAACACAGTTTTACTTTGTAAGACCACTATTATCATGTGTCTCGTCTCGTTTAAGTCCAATTAATGCTGTTGAACGGTGTTATAGGATAACAAATTTAACAAGTCAGAGTGCTATATTCGGCTGAGCCGAATCTTAAGTACCCTCCACCAGCTACTTATACATATATTAATACTTTTCTAATTGATCAAATATTTGAAGAAATAAGTTTTCTCATGTCTTGAATAGAAAAAATACAAAGATTTAACAGCTTAAATCTATTACAATTCCATGATTTATTGAACATTACAAACACCATTTTCTTTATATTTTTTATAGCGCTTAGCGATATTTAGTAATTTGCATGTGTGTAAAAGATTAAGGATTTTCAAAATAAATATATATAATTTTGTTCTACCACAAATTGATAATGCAACTAGTTTAAATGCGGTTAAAGCGCTTTTAGGAGCAGGACATAGTATGGGAGATATGACCAATTATAGACCGATCGTAAAAAATTCTTTAAGCAAAATTTCTGTTTATAAAAGCTATATTTCAGTCAAATTTTGTATCTATATCGTAATTTAGTAATAAGTAATGTGTGTTTAAGTGTATGGGACCGACCGCACCCATGTTATGAACCGATCGTGAAAAAATCTTGAAATAGAATTTTTGAATACAAAATTAATATTTGGGCCAAATTTTTTATCAATAGCTTTATTTTGTAATGAGTAATGTGCGTTTAAGAGATTTTTGGTAATGAAAATTGTGCATTTAAGCGATTTTCTGGAGGGGACCTAGTATAAGTGCTATGACCAAATATGGGCCGATCGAAAAACAATTTTATAGTTTAATTTATGTATATAAGAGCAATATTTTTGCTAAATGTATGGATATCAATATTTTGTAATGAGTTATGTGCGTTTAAGTGATTTTCGGGAGGGAACCTTGTATGGGAGCTTTGACCAAAGTTGGACCGATCATGAAAAAATGCTCAAATAACATTTCTGTGTACAAAAAAGTATTTATGCCAAATGTTTTATGGGTATCACTATTTGATAATGAGTTATGTGCCTTTAAGTGTTTTTCTGAAAGGGACCTTGAGAGCTATGATCAATTATGGACCGATAGGAAAACAAATTCACAGTAATATTTGTCTGTATATGAGCAATGCTTGTGCTAAACTTTATGTAAATATCTTAATTTAGTAATTAGTTATGTGCGTTTAAGTGATTTTCGGAAGGGGACCTTGTATGGGAGCTATAACTAATTATGGACCGATCGGAAAAAAATTCACAGTAATATTTTCGTGCATATGTGGATATCTTAATTTTGTAATGAGTTATGTGCGTTTAAGTGATTTTCGGGAGGGGACCTTATATGGGAGCTATGACCAATTATGGACCGCTCGGAGAAAAATTTCACAGTAATATTTTCGTGCATATGAGCAATACTTGTACCAAATTTTATGTGGATATCTTCATTTTGTAATGAGTTATATGCGTTTAAGTGATTTTTGGGAGGGGACCTTGTATGGGAGCTATGACCTATTATTGACCGCTCGGAGAAAAATTTCACAGTAATATTTCTGTGCATATGAGTAATACTAGTACCAAATTTTATATGGATATCTTAATTTAGTAGTGAGTTATGCGCGTTTAAGTGATTTTCGGGAGGGGACCTTGTATGGGAGCTATGACCAATTATGGACCGCTCGGAGAAAAATTTCACAGTAAAATTTCCTTGCGTATGAGCAATACTTATACCAAATTTTATATGAATATCTTAATTTAGTAATGAGTTATACACGTTTAAGTGATTTTCGGGAGGGGACCTTCTATGGGAGCTATAACCAATTATGGATCGATGGAACAAAAATTTCACAATAATATTTCTGTATGTGAGAGCAATACTTGTACCAAATTTTATATGGATGTCTTAATTTAGTAATGAATTATTTGCGTTTAAGTTATTTTTGGGAGGGGACCTTGTATGGGAGCTATGTCCAATTATGGACCGATCCAGAAAATTTTTTCTCTGAATGAATTCTATTCATATAAGATTTTAATGTGTAAAATTTTGTAAAAATTTCGACATTTTGAGGGATGTTATTAACAAAAAACCCTTTTTCCGGGAATATGTACTTTTGTATGGGAGGTATATGAAATTGTTGACGGATTCTGGCAATTTTCAGCAGGACTCAAGCCCTTGTGTAGAAACGAACGCATGGTGATTTTCATGGAATTATCTTGCATAGTTTACGAGAAAATTACATCAGAAAGTGTAAAAAATGCTTATTTTTTTCGAGGTTTTTTCAAATTTTGATTCATAACTTTTCCCGGTGTGAACCGATTTTGCTTATTTTCAATACCAAACTGCCTAGGACAATAATAAATATTTTGGGTGAATTTCGTTAATTTTTGTTGCTTCGTGTTAACGTGAGAATGTTTTATACAGACAGACAGACAGACAGACAGACAGACAGACTCAGAATTTCATAAGGTCCAAGAATATATATACTTTGTTGGGTCTCAGATGAATATTTCTTGGTGTTACACACGGAATGACAAAGTTATATATACCCTCTATCACCACTGATGGTGGTGGAGGGTATAAAAACAATTCTTTACCAAAGATATCTTAGAAATTTATTTTTTAATTTTTATAATTCCTATACTTAAATTAGGTTATAATGTCAACTCCAACATATACAAAAATCTAAATAGGACCATGGGGATTGCCAGTTTAAAATTTTTATCTTTAATGAACAAAAAGAATTAAAAATTTCGAACAAAAAAAAAGAAGAAAAGTCGAAGATACCTTTTTTGAGATATACTTGACTTAAATATGTTTTGGAATTTATTATCCTTATTTAAAAACAAAAATTTTCAAGCTAGAACACATAACCATAAATTTGAGACCGAGATTAATAAAATCGAACAATTTGTTTAGAAATTATACGATACTAAACTTCATGCCTTTGAGAAAAAAATGTTTCTGCCTTTGAGCAAAAATTTCGTAATAATATAAAAATTAACGAATTAAAATAAATAAAAGTTGAAATAACCAATTTGGGACCATCATTGGTGATAGAGGGTATATATTAGTTTGTCATTCTTGGTCCTTATGAAATTCTGAGTCGATTTAGATATGTCCGTCTGTCTGTATAAAACACGCTCACGTTCATTGGTATCCAAATCAGTTTGGTATTGAAAATCAGCAAGATCGGTGAAATAGGTTTAGAGTTATGAGTACAAATTTGAGACAACCTCAAAAAAATTGTGCTTTTCATACCCTTCACCTTCGTGAGAAGGGTATATATAAGTTTGTCATTCCGTTTGTAATTTCTATAATATAATTTTCCGACCCTATAAAGTATATATATTCTGGATCCTTATAGATAGCGGAGTCGATTAAGCCATGTCCGTCTGTCTGTCTGTTGAAATCAGTTTTTAGAGGACCCCAGATATCGGCGAGATCCGAATCTTCAATAATTCTGTTAGACATGCTTTAGAGAAGATCGCTATTTAAAATCAGCAAAATCGGTCCATAAATGACGGAGATATAAGCAAAAATCAGAGACAACCTCTGAAAATTTCATTAAAAAAGACAACTTTTTCATGCTTTGATTAATAAGCAACAACAACACTGCTTATTCATTGAGTGTTTCGTTTCACATGTTTGGATGGCTGTGTGTTTCATTGGCATGTGTATATTGTTTTTGTTTCTTGGTGTATTCAGTTTCGTATGTTTGGATGTCGGTTGGTTTGATTGCGTTGTGTATTTTGTTTTTTTTTCGAGTACTTTGTTTCGTATGTTTGGATGGCTGTGTGTTTCATTGCCTTGTGTATATTGTTTTTGTTTGTTGGTGTACAGTTTCGTATGTTTGATGTCTGTTGGTTTTACTCAGTAAAGTGTATTTCGTTTAGCGTTGTTATTGTTCATTTTGTTTTGCAATTGCTATAATAATGATATAATCGGGAAAATTAAATAAGTAGGTACATAAATTTAAATTTTATAAAATTTATATTTTTTAAATACACTATGGTGAAGGGTATATAAGATTCGGCACATCCGAATATAGCACTCTTACTTGTTCACATATTTATTTGTATTTTTTTACAAAAACTACTGCAGATAAATTGATGAATTTTGTCAGAGATATAACTCTTGGTGCCAGGATCAACGTTGTTAAAAATCGGAAAAATCGGTTCACAATTACATATACCTCCAATACAAATGTACATATTCCCCGAAATTAATTTATTGCTAATAACTTCCGAAATAATGCCGATATTTTTACGAAATTTTACAAATTTAAATTCTATGCCAATAGAATTCATATAAAGAAACAATTTTCTGAATCGGTCCATAATTGGTCATAGCTCCCATACAAGGTCTCCTTTCGAGAATCACTTAAGCGCATATAACTCATTAGCAAATAACGATATTCATACAAACATTGGCACAAATATTGCTTTTATCTACATAAATCTTACTGTACATTTTTTCACGATCGGTCCACAATTGGTCATAGCTCCCATACAAGGTCTCCTTCTCAAAATCACTTAAACGCATATTTCTCATTACCAAATAAAGGTATCCATACAAAATTTAGCACAAACATTGATTTTATATACAGAAATGATACTATAAAATTTGTTTACGATCGGTCCGTAATTGGTCGTAGCTCCCATACAAGGTCTCCTTTCGAGAATCACTTAAGCTTAAGATATCCATACAAAATTTGGCACAAATATTGCTTTTGTCTACAGAAATGTTATTATAATTTTTTTTTACGGTCGATCCATAATTGGTCATAGCTCCCATTTAAGGTCCCCTTTCGAGAATAACTTAAACGCATATTACTAATTACCAAATAATGATATCCATAAAAGATTTGCCATAAATATTTATTTTGAATTTTGTCATACATATAGTTTGGGAATCCACTGAGTTGAAAATCGAAATCAGTCCACAATTTCTTGTACCACCCATATTATATTATTATAAATTGATTATTTTTCGCAAAAAATTAAATAAAAACTGTCCAAAACGAACAGGATTCGAACTTGAAATCTTCCAGTTGCTAGTTTTACGCCATTCCCACTACACTATTAACTAGCTTCGTAATTTTTTGCAACTAATGTTCACATAGAAATTCTCTTTCCTGTTTGTGTAAAAAATTGTTGTTAACCCAAGATCAAATAAAATGTGCACATTGAGAAAGTGTAACTGTTAATTTCTTATGCAGCAATATTTTGTACAAACAGAAAATAACATGGTATTTTTATATGAAACTAGCTATACCCAGTGTGCTTTGCTACCCTAAAAGGAATATATATGAATAAATACCAGATTTATTATATGTTACATAAGAAAAATGTCAAGCAAATTATTACAAGTTCGCCAGTTTCTATCTATCGCCAATTTCTATCTATCTATAAAAAATTTGAATAATATAAGAGTTTCCAAGATGCACGAAATTTTGTATTTAATTCATATATGTTGTGCCAAGCCACCCATTGAAAGTCCGCCCGCTATGCTCTAAATGTTCACATGAATTTCAAAGTTCTCCATGTAAAATTTGAAGAATTTAGCTCTAATAGTTTCTCAGATATACGAATTTTTCTATTTGATTCATGTGGGGGCTTCAAGACCCCCCAGATGAAAGTCCGCTTTTTTTTCCTCCAAAGTGTTCAGATGAATATTTAAGTTCTTCGTGCGAAATTTTAAGAATTTAGTTCCACTAGTTTTCCTGATAAACGAATTTTTGTCTTTAATTAATATGGGAGGTGCCGCTCCCCTCATGGGTAGTCCGCCAATTTATTACCCAAAATGTTTAGATGGATGTTAAAGTCTTTCGTGCAAAATTTGAAGATTCTAACTGTAATAGTTTCCAAGATAAACGTATTTTTGTATTTAATTTATATGGAAGGTGCCACGCCCCCTAATGATAGTCCGCCTACTTTTTGTCCTAAATAATTATATTGACACTAAAGTTGCTCCGACAAAATTTGAGGACTCTAACTGTTATATTATCTAAAATATACGGATTTAATATTTTCTTAATATAGGCGTGGCTACTCGCCCACTTGGAATTTCAAAATTTATTACCCAAAATGTTTAGATGGATGTTAAAGTTTTTCGTGCAAAATTTGAAGAATCTAACTGTAATAGTTTCCAAGATAAACGTATTTTTGTATTTAATTTATATGGGAGGTGCCACGCCCCCTAATGATAGTCCGCCTACTTTTTGTCCTAAATAATTATATTGACACTAAAGTTGCTCCGACAAAATTTGAGGACTCTGTTATATTATCTAAAATATACGGATTTAATATTTTCTTAATATAGGCGTGGCTACTCGCCCACTTTGAATTTCAAAATAAAAAGTAGCCTATTACCTATTCCAGACATACAGGAATACGCTGTGAAAATTTGAATAAAATCGGTTTAAAAAGCAATTTTTTTTTTTTTTTTTCATAGGATCAACAACGTTGAAAATCTATTATACCTCCCGTACAAAATTATATAAGTTTTATAACTATAACTATTACCATACATTTTTCTTACACATAGAAATTATTTTAAATACAGAACATAAGTTAAATTTAGTACGCTCTGTAACAGTCTGTTAAGTAGTAGTTTTGTTTTTAATTGCATACTATAAGGCGTAAAGAAAGTAAGTAAAATATTAACCCTTTCAGGGTCAAATATAATTTATGTCTAGAAAAAAACTTGAAAACTTATATTTAAGGTAATTTGAGTATGCTGAATCCGGGAAAAATAATATATTCGACATTCGAAAAGCAGTCTCCAAAAAGTACCACCAATATTGAATATTAATTTTTTTTTGTAAAATGTCTTCTTAAACTTCCTTCAATACAATACAATTTAAATCTGCATAGTCCGATCTCCTAAAATACTATTTGTTTGGCCATTAAATGAAGCTGTTTTTAAACGTTGTTAAAAAGCACTTTTTAAAAAGTAGTCATAAGTGACAGTTTCTTAAAATCTGATTTTTAAATACTTTTAAAATACGGAAGATCTTTCAAAATCTCAATTATAAATATAATAAAGTCTTCATTTTCATCTAAAAGAAAAAAATTAAAACTAAAGTTAAATATTTTACCCAAAAAATGCTTAAAAACAGAGTCTATTGTAATGTAGAATATATTCGACAAAATCACGGAAAGGGTTAAGGTACATTTAAATCAATCCATAAAATTTGATAATTTATGAAACCAGTTTAAGGTGGAGGGTATTTAAGATTCGACAGAGCCGAATATAGCACTCTAACTTGTTATGTTTTTTAAAACGTCACCTTTAAGGTTTAGTTCGAAGTAGTATGTTAAATATATTGTGTTCGAAAGATTTTTCTTTTAAATTTTTCTTTAAATACATACGAAAAATTCCACCTCCCATGCTCACTATTTGTGGGCCGTTTCATCCGCAGAAAAGTTTTTATACCCTCCACCACCATCAGTGGTTATAGAGGGTAACTTTGTCATTCCGTGTGTAACACCAAGAAATATTCATCTGAGACCCAACAAAGTATATATATTCTTGGAACTTATGAAATTCTGAGTCGATTTAGCTTTGTCCGTCTGTCCGTCTGTCTGTCTGTCTGTATAAAACACGTTAACACGAAGCAACAAAAATTAACGAAATTCACCCAAAATATTTATTATTGTCCTAGGCAGTTTGGTATTGAAAATAAGCAAAATCGGTTCACACCGGGAAAAGTTATGAATCAAAATTTGAAACAACCTCGAAAAAAATAAGCATTTTTTACACATTCTGATGAAATTTTCTCGAAAACTGTGCAAGCTAATTCCATGAAAATCACCATACATTCGTTTTCTACACAAGAGCTTGACTCCTGCTGAAAATTGGCAGAATCGGGCAACAATTTCATATACCTCCCATACAAAAGTACATATTCCCGGAAATTCATTCAGAGAAAAAATTTTCTGGATCGGTCCATAATTGGACATAGCTCCCATACAAGGTCCCCTCCCGAAAATCACTTAAACGCAAATAATTCATTACTCAATTAAGATATTCATATAAAATTTGGTACAAGTATTGCACTCACATACAGAAATATTACTGTGAAATTAGTTTTCCATCGATCCATAATTGGTCATAGCTCCCATACAAGGTCCCCTCCCAAAAATCACTTAACGCGCATAACTCATTACTAAATTAAGATATCCATATAAAATTTGGTATAAGTATTGCTCATACGCAAAGAAATTTTACTGTGAAAGTTTTTTCTGATCGGTCCATAATTGGTCATAGCTTCAATACAAGGTCCCCTCCCGAAAATCACTTAAACGCGCATAACTCACTACTAAATTAAGATATCCATATAAAATTTGGTACTAGTATTACTCATATGCACAGAAATATTACTGTGAAATTTTTCTCCGAGCGGTCCATAATTGGTCATAGCTCCCGTACAAGGTCCCCTCCCGAAAATCACTTAAACGCATATAACTCATTACAAAATTAAGATATCCACATAAAATTTGGTACAAGTATTGCTCATATGCACGAAAATATTACTGTGAAATTTTTCTCCGAGCGGTCCATAATTGGTCATAGCTCCCATACAAGGTCCCCTCCCGAAAATCACTTAAACGCACATAACTCATTACTAAATTAAGATATTTATATAAAGTTTAGCACAAGCATTGCTCAAATACAGACAAATATTACTGTGAATTTGTTTTCCTATCGGTCGATAATTTATCATAGCTCCCAAGGTCCCTTTCAGAAAAACACTTAAAGGCACATAACTCATTATCAAATAGTGATACCCATAAAACATTTGGCATAAATACTACTTTTGTACACAGAAATGTTATTTGAACATTTTTTCATGAACGGTCCAACTTTGGTCATAGCTCCCATACAAGGTTCCCTCCCGAAAATCACTTAAACGCACATAACTCATTATAAAATATTGATATCCATACATTTAGGAGAAATATTGCTCTTATATACATAAATTAAACTATAAAATTGTTTTACGATCGGTCCATATTTGGTCATAGCTCTCATACTAGGTCCCCTCCTGAAAATCACTTCAATGCACAATATTCATTACCAAATAATGATATAGGTACAGAATTTTGAAATTTTGTCTTTATATACATAAGTGGTCATAGCTCCCATACAAGGTCCTTTTACGAAAATCTCTTAAACGCACATTACTCATTACCAAATAAAGCTATTGATAAAAAATTTGGCCCAAATATTAATTTTGTATACAAAAATTCTATTTCAAGATTTTTTCACGATCGGTTCATAACATGTGAGCGGTCGGTCCCATACAAGGTTTCCTTCAGAAAATCACTTAAACACACATTACTTATTACTAAATTACGATATAGATACAAAATAGCTTTTATGAACAAAAATTTAGCTTAAAGAATATTTTACGATCGGTCTATAATTGGTCATATCTCCCATACTATGTCCTGCCCCTAAAAGCGCTTTAACCGTATTTAACTAGTTGCATTATCAATTTGTGTAGAACAAAATTATATATATTTATTTTGAAAACCCTTAAGTCTTTTACACACATGCATACATGCAAATTACTAAATATCGCTAAGTGCTATAAAAATATAAAGAAAATGGCGTTTGTAATGTTCAATAAATCATGGAATTGTAATAGATTTAAGCTGTTTAAATCTTTGTATTTTTTCTATTCAAGACATGAGAAAACTTATTTCTACAAATATTTGATAAATTAGAAAAGTATTAATATATAAGTAGCTGGTGGAGGGTATTTCAGATTCGGCTCAGCCGAATATAGCACTCTAACTTGTTGTATTTAATTTATATGGGAGGTGCCACGCCCCCTAATGATAGTCCGCCTACTTTTTGTCCTAAATAATTATATTGACACTAAAGTTCCTCCGACAAAATTTGAGGACTCTAACGTTCAAACATACAAACAAACACACATTCATTTTTATATATATAGATAAGAATATACAATTTTTTGTAATTACTTCACGTGAGAGGCACCAAAATTGGGGACTCTAGCTGTTATAGTTTTCTAGATATACATATTTTAATAATTATATTTTAGTATTTACTTCATATGGGAGGTGCCACGCCCGCTTTTGCTGAACTCCCTATTTTTGTCCAAAATATTTGTATTTAAACAAAAGTTACTTGTACAAAATTTGGGGACTCTATACGTGGGACCTCGCTCATTTGAAATTTCTACATAAAAAGCAGTTATAACTCCTTCCAGACATACAGGAAGATATTGTGAAAATTTCAAGAAAATCAGTTTAGTCGTTTAAACTGATTAAATAAAAAACCCACTTAACGATTTTGAAAATTCTAACTGTTTATGCCAAACAACAATTGTCCGTTTCTTTCTAATTTCCCCGCAAATTCCTATTTCCTATGACATATATCGATGCTGAATACTATGAATTGCAGCATACGTAAAGATGTCATAAAGTTCTAAATAAAACGTCAATTATTTCAAATATGTCGTAAAATCTTATTTCCGCAAGATAGAAACTTTCTTTTGTGCAAATTGGTCCACTTTCCTATCCTTGGTAAGAATTCCTTATTCCTAAATAATTTAATAAATATCCAAAGAAAAGAAATCCTAATTCCTGTGTTTTATTTTCTTTCTTTTTTTCATTCCTTGCTTATTAAATTATTCTGAGTTACAAAATATATTCATATATTTTGTTTTGGCTCAGAGAGAATAATAAAGTTTTCCAATCATCCAGCCTTTCCCCATCCAAAGCTTTGAGCGAAACATTTTGGTCCAGTTCGAACCAGATAAATTGGAAGATTTATTTAATTCTCTCGGAGATTTCAACTCTACTAGCGATTCCACCAACAAAGGATTACATACTTCCAGCATCAATAATTAATCAGGTTCGTTTGTTTTATTTATTTTTGCTTTATTTAGTTTATCCATATACAAAGTGCATAGCGTTTGTGTTCAGTGCATTTATAAAAAAAAATTAACTACATACATATCTACAAAGGAAAATAAAATATACAAATTAATAATTGAAAATTCCGACGGCATTTTATCCGTCGCAACTTAATAAAAAAAAAGAGAAAACAGAGAGTGAAGAAGTTTTTTTATATATATATATATATATATATATATATATTATATATATATATATATATATATATATATATATATATATATATATATATATATATCTATATATATATATATATATATATATATATATATACATATATATATATATATATATATTCAAATTCAAATTAAATTTAGTGGAAAATTATAGTTGTGTGCACCGAATTTAATATCCCCTACTTCTATTGGTCGTCCAAGAGTTGGAGTTAAAAGCGTGAGTTTTCCTAAAAATATTAAAATAGCTTTTTTTGTCCACAAATTACTGACTTCACCGGTATTTATTTTCTTTGAAAAATAAATATATTAACCGGTGTTTATTTCTATTGATCCAACGTAGGGCATTTTGTTCTTTTGCTGTGAATATTTTCTCCATATTTCCATATTAATTCCAAGTTAAATTCTCTTCACATTATTCCCTATTCAATTTCATAACTCTTTATTTTTTTCGTTCATATATTATTAAATTTAAATAATACTTGTTCCCTTCAATTTGCTCTTTACCTTTTGCTTTGCTTATTTCCAAACAATATTAATTGTCCACAATAATATTATTAGCGATCCCTTTAAATTACATACGTTTGTACGTTTGTTTACTTCATCTACAAGCAGTACATTAGTTCATGCGTATGTATATCCATTTACAAGTATTACCATAAACATACGTGTTTGTGCGTGTGTACATCTACTTGCTTGTTTTCCTTTCTGCTTTATTCGTCATACGTTGATTGATCATAATTAACCCTTGTGTGGTCAGTGGGGGCATACATTTTTTATATTATTTTTTTTCCAAATATTTTAATGCATTTTGATCTAACCATTTATGATTGGCAATTAGTAATACAATTAGTAAATATATTTCTTTTTTTTTGTGTTGGTAATAAATAATATTGAAGTAAATTGCGATAAACTTTGTCCATATTTCTGAAGATTAGTAAAATAATTATATACGCTAAATAAATCCAGTTTACTAAATACACATTTTATTGCACGTTTTGTCCAATAGAATACTTTTAATTACGAATATTCTAATTCTAAAAAGGAAAAATTTACTAATTGTCTTTTTGTTCGTGCGACCGAGGGTTAATTTACATATTGGTAAACAACTTTATGGAATAAATTGTTGCTATTTGTTCTACAAGGATTGTAAATAAATAAAATAAAAGAATTTCTCCAAAAACAAATATCGTTGAATAGGTTGACGAACTTTCTTATTTACTTATTTTACTTATTTTTTGAAGCAGCTGATCCTATAGTCCAGTAACGTAAAGATATCAATTCTTCGAAAAATATATTTTATCCAAATTACTGGTTTTCTTTCTGGTTTGATTTACACGTTTATTCCGATCGGTTTATTTACAATTTATTGTGGTTTTAGTCTCGATTTGATTTCAATTCCGACATTTTTAGATAATTTCATTCCGAATTTCGATTTGAATTGTTGCTAGTGCTTTTCCTTTTGTCCTTTTGGTATATTAAACATGTCTCTTGATCACTTTATCCGCTTGGCCGATAGTATAGTCGAATTTGAGGCCGATTATAATGAGAATCGTTATCCAATCAATTCTCTTCATGCGTTAGAAATCCACAGGCAGGAAATAAAGTCCACATGGGTACGTCTTAAGGCGGCTTATGAAAAATTTTTGTTCGATAAGGACAACGAAGATGATACGGATCCCGGGGAATCGGATGATATAGAAGCATTTAAAGACAAATACAAAAGTACTTATGTTACTTATTGTAATATATTGATAAAACTATCCGAGCTGACCGATGCCCTTCGGGATCAGTCGCATGAGAAATCTGACACAAGTCCGATCAATTCCCAGTTTTTCCCAGTCCAGCCTGTATCTTCCCAGCCTTCGCATAGCTTTCACCTTCCTCCGTGTGAGATAGAGACCTTCCATGGTAATTATGAATCATGGCCGACTTTCCGTGATCTATTCACAGCCATGTTCATACAGAATTCCACATTAAGCCCTGTTGAGAAGCTTTTCCATTTGACTCAGAAGACTAAAGGAGAAGCAAGGGAGATTGTTAAGAAGAGTCCTTTAACAAATCAGGGTTTTGATTTAGCCTGGGCAAATCTGACAGAACGATTTGAGGATCGTCGGGTCCAAGTTAACGGACAACTTCGAATCCTATTTAATCTCCCTAGCATAACTTCCGTATCGGCAAAAGCTATTAAACATTTGCAAATGGACATAAACTCTTGTATTTCCATATTACGACTCCATCGCATAGACGTTGACAGCTGGGACCCTATTTTTGTTTTCTTGTGTTCCAATAAGCTTCCTGATTCAACTTTGACTCTATGGGAACAAGGCTTAAAGGATAAAACGTCGATTCCAGAATGGTCCGATTTAGATTTATTCCTGACCAATCGATACAGGACTTTGGAATCCGTTTCCGAAATACGTTCCGCTACATCCAAGCCTAACGAGTCCAAACCTAAAAATGTGAATCGTCCATCCAAAGTTGTTAATGCTTTTCAAAATAACGTGTCCCAGCCTAAATGTCAACTATGCACCAATGAGTTTCATCCAACACGAAAGTGTCCGAAGTTTTTGCAAATGGGCCATTCTCAGCGCCTCAGTGAGATTAAAAAACTTAGCTTATGTCTCAATTGCTTTTCCAAAACGCATTCCGTTAAAAACTGCAACAGCAAAATCAATTGCTTCCGTTGCCATAAAAGGCACAATACCTTACTCCACAAAGAAACCGAAGTTTCCACTTCATTACCGGGCCCTAGTACAAGCGCCAATTCCAACCTTAATCCAAATTCAGCACCATTCGTAACTAGTTCGAATTCAATTACTATACAGTCCGCTCCTACTTCGGATCCTGAAGTTGTTACATCTTGTTTTACAGTAAATTCCACTGGCGTTTTACTAGGCACTGCAATGATTGAAATTTGTTACTTGGATAATAGTTACCCTGCTCGAGCGTTAATAGACTCAGGTTCCGAAGGTTCTTTTATTTCGGAAAGGTTGTTTAATCTACTGAAACTTCCTTCAACTCGCACTAATGCTCAAGTTTCTGGACTAAATAACAAAATATCCGCTAGTGTTGATAAACAATGTTCATTCGTGATTAGTTCCATTCTCAATCCAGATATAAAGCTGCTCGTAACAGCTTTAGTAGTTCCACAACTTTGTGGTAGTCTTCCTTCCAAGACTTTTGATCGCTCACTCTTTTCCAAACTTCCTCCAATCCAGTTAGCTGATCCACATTTCCATACAAGTTCGAAAGGGGATATTCTCATTGGTGGTGGTGTATTCCCTTCGATTATGCGATCTGGTGTAAAGCATAATGTTTGCGGTTCACTAATGGCGCAAGAAACTATCTTTGGGTGGATTCTAACTGGTCCTTTGTCCAATATCTCTTCTCCCAGTTGTTCCTTAGTTTCCTATTTCTGTGAAATCTCTTTAGACAAAGAGATTTCACGTTTTTGGGAGGTGGAGAATCTTCCAAGGAAGAACTTTACTTCACCATCTGATAAATTTTGTGACGATCTTTTTACAAAAACTACCAGAAGAGCTAAAGATGGTCGGTATATTGTTTCTCTTCCATTTAAGGATGGCTATCCTGAGAATCTTAGTTTAGGCCAATCTCGAAATAGTGCTATGGCACAATTTCTACGAATCTATATTGATTTGGATCATATGTTCAAAGTTTCACCGCCACACAATTCCAAAATTTGTCCATATTACCTACCACATCACGCTGTCATAAAACCTGAAAGCACTACAACAAAGGTACGCGTTGTTTTTAATGCGTCATCTCCATCTTCTAATGGGTTAAGCCTAAATGATATCCTTCATACTGGTCCAATTTTACAAAATGACTTGACCTTACTGATCCTGAAATTGAGATTTTTCAAGTATGTCTTCAATGCTGATATCCAAAAGATGTATCGGCAAATCCTAGTCGATCCGAAGCATACTGTATTCCAAAGAATCCTATTCCGCAATAATCCAAACGTAATTATCCAAGATTACGAATTAAAAACAGTGACATTCGGCGTAAATTGTGCGCCTTACCTCGCTTTTCGGACTCTACTCCAATTAGCCGATGACATCGAGTCTTCTTATCCAAAAGCTAGCCTTATTCTGCGTAGTTCCATGTACGTAGACGATGCATTGGCCGGTGCTCATTCCATCCAAGAAGCGAAAGAATCTAAAAAGCAGTTAATACTTGCACTTCAATCGGCTGGATTTTCCCTGAGGAAATGGACGGCGAATTCCAAAGAAATCATTGACGATATTCCCGTTAACCTGCGAAGATTTCATAACCTTTGACGACAGCAGCACAGCGAAGACTTTAAGAGTTCGATGGAATGCCCGTTCAGACTCGTTTTTCTTCGTAGCGAAACCATTTCCTGATCAACGTCAACTTACAAAAAGAGAAGTATTATCGCAGATTGCAAAATTATTCGATCCGGCCGGGTGGCTTTCTCCAGTTGTGATTCTAGCAAAATTCCTGATGCAGACGATTTGTATAGAAGGTACCAAATGGGATGAGATTCTTTCACCGAAATCCTTAGAGCACTGGCAGAATTTCCAATCCTATTACTGCTATATTGATGAAATCCGGATTCCAAGATGGGTAGACTATATTCCTAACGCTGAAATCCAAATCCATGGGTTTTGCGATGCTTCCGAAAAAGCATATGCAGCCGCGTTATACATCCGAATAGCTGACGGTAAAAAGATATCCAGTCACTTAATTGCTTCCAAAACAAAAGTAGCTCCTGTAAAAACTTTGTCTATTCCACGACTAGAGCTTTGTGGTGCCGTATTATTGGCGGATATGATTGATAATTTTCTTCCTCAATTTGATATCAGTCATTATTCCTTGTTCTGTTGGACTGATTCCACAATTGTCCTTTCATGGTTAGCCAAACCTCCATGTTCTTGGCTGACTTTTGTTGCAAATAGGGTTTCCAGAATAACGCAAATTACTGATCCAAAACTGTGGAATCATGTCAACTCAGAGTCCAATCCTGCAGATTTAGCTAGTCGTGGAGTTTATCCAAAAGAGCTCGTCAACAACCATCTTTGGTGGTTTGGTCCTGATTGGTTAAGAGAATCCAGAGCAAATTGGCCAATGTCTGATAAGGCAAATATACCTGATACAGAAATTGAAAAGAAGAATGTGAAAGTGCACTTTTCATATTTCCAACATTATGAGGATATTTAGGAAAGATTTTCCTCGTTTCCTAGGGCACTTCGTGTTGTATCTTACATTTTCCGATTTCTTTTCCGCACTCACCCAAGATCGCGTTCTAATTTTCATAAAAGTTCACTTGCCTTATCTAGTTCAGAGATCATTTTTGCTCGCGATCGACTTATAACCAATTGCCAGAAAGTTGGCTATCCTGCCGAATATCGAGCTTTATCTTCCAGACAAGTTATATCTTCGTCCAGTTCCATTTTGAATCTTAATCCATTCCTAGATTCCGAAGGACTTATTCGATCGTGCGAAAGACTCGAGAATTCTCCGGGTCTTTCGTACAATGAGAAACATCCTGTCATTATTCCGTATAATTGCCAATATTCCCAGCTTTTAGTTAAATTTGTCCACGATATTAGTCTTCATGGTGGTAATCAGCTTGTCCTACGCTTGATAAGAACTCATTACTGGATTCCAAAAGTAAAAAATCTTATCAAAACCACCATTCGAAAATGCAAACCATGTATTATCTACCGGAAAAGATGTCAGCAACAGATGATGGCTGCCTTGCCATCTGAGCGATCTGAAATTTCGCGTCCATTTACTCATACGGGACTAGATATTACAGGTCCATTTGATATCAAATCTTATTCTGGTAGAGGTTTTCGTATGACAAAAGGCTATGTATGTGTGTTTGTATGCTTTTCGACGAAGGCTGTTCACTTGAAAGCTACAACAGATTTGTCCACATCTGCATTCCTTGCCGCTTTTCACAGGTTTGTTTCTCGTCGTGGTTGTCCACTCCATCTACATTCCGATAATGGAGCTACATTCGTAGGAGCGTCAAAGATTATCCAAAGAGAATTCATGCTATCATCTCGCGGATTGCTCACTTCTAGCTACGCTCACCAGAACCTGACCAGGCATTTTATTCCGCCGGGTGCTCCGCATATGGGTGGCCTTTGGGAGGCAAGAGTCAAGAGCTTCAAATCACATTTCCGTAAAACCGTAGGTTGTTTTAAATACACGTTTGAAGAATTTTCCACTCTTCTCGCTCGAATTGAAGCCTGTCTCAACTCTCGGCCTATCTCTCCACAATCGCAAGATCCGTCAGATCTTTTCGCCTTAACTCCAGGTCATTTCCTCATAGGTTCTCCTATCCTTTGTCCTATTGATCCTAAGATTAACGAAAGTCCGATATCCATTGTTAATCGTTGGCAACGTCTGAAATTAGTTCATCAAAATTTCTGCTTTCGTTGGAAAAACGAATATTTGAAGGAGATGCAGAAACGAACTAAATGAAAGACTTCCGAAGATAATGTCAAACCCGGGACATTGGTTGTCATTAAGGATGAAAATCTCCCTTCAAACTCTTGGCGGCTAGGTAGAATTGAAAAAGTGCATACCGGATCCAATAAGAAAGTTCGAGTTGCCGACATATATACGCAACGTGGTCTAATAACAAAGCCAATCCATAAATTAGTTTTCTTATTCGAATCCTAGTCATCCACTTCCTCTCTACATTCTCTAAGATCTTCCAACCAACTTTATTCCTTTCAGAGCATCATGCCTAAACGCCAAACCAAAAACTCCAAAAGCTCCAATAATCGTCGCCGTCGCCAACAGCACATCAAGCTGCCTAGCAATTACAACCGGTTCCTATGCCGTTTATGTGCACGTCCGCATCCGTTACGCGTCTGTCGCAAGTTCCTCGCGATGAACATGAATGAACGTCTGGACGCCGTAAAAACGCATTGCAGCAAATTCCACCACACCCTTCTCCATATCAACCCCCGGCTTTTGAAAGATTTCGGCATAAGTCTTACACGCTCCAACTTTCGATCTCGTTCTCCGTCGCCTAGACCCTCGACTTCGCAAGCTGCTCGAAAAAAATTAGCTGCTCCAACGACTTCGGCAACTACATTAACGTCGCTCCTACGACAGAATAGCGTAATTCTATTGCCGACGGTTTTAGTGAAGATTGGCTCCACGAATACCCATGCGCGCTGTCTCCTGGATTCTGGCTCTACTGTCAGTCGCATCTCAAAGAGAATTGTCGAAACATTGCGGCTAACAACTTTGACAATGGAGAATGAAACCGTATGTCCTGCAACACTCAAATCCATATTCGATTCTGAGTCCAAGATCGAGGACATTTTCCGGGTTGACAATCGGATTTCTAGTAAAACTCCCATAAACTCATTGCCAGTGAATTTTATGCAACATTTCCGAGATTTGTTCTTAGCGGACCCTAAATTTTTCGAATCCGCTGGAATTGACGTCATCATCGGCGTTGATTTGTATCCGAAGGCGATGAGAGAGGGTGTTTTTACCAAAACAGGGTTGCCAACGGCGCAAAGTACCATCCTTGGATGGACCATTTACGGCGCATGTCTCACATGAATAATATACCACATGCACTTGTATATAACGTAAAGCAAAATGTATGAAAACAAACGAACATGAATTCTCCTTACACTGAATTTTCCAATAAAATATATTCATTGAATTCCATATATCCATATATTTCCTTTTGCAACAAATATTGTTATTTATTCTTTTCCTTTCTGTAGCACAGATGTCCAAAGGAATCAACTTACTAATATTAACATTAAGTTTTCCTAACCTCACAACTATATTTTGTAATTCCTTCTAGCAGAAATAAGTATTTTACACAATCCTTATTCCTTTTTTCCATAGTTTGTATACTGCAAGCCGGGCGGTAATGTTTATGCCAAACAACAATTGTCCGTTTCTTTCTAATTTCCCCGCAAATTCCTATTTCCTATGACATATATCGATGCTGAATACTATGAATTGCAGCATACGTAAAGATGTCATAAAGTTCTAAATAAAACGTCAATTATTTCAAATATGTCGTAAAATCTTATTTCCGCAAGATAGAAACTTTCTTTTGTGCAAATTGGTCCACTTTCCTTTCCTTGGTAAGAATTCCTTATTCCTAAATAATTTAATAAATATCCAAAGAAAAGAAATCCTAATTCCTGTGTTTTATTTTCTTTCTTTTTTTTTCATTCCTTGCTTATTAAATTATTCTGAGTTACAAAATATATTCATATATTTTGTTTTGGCTCAGACAGAATAATAAAGTTTTCCAATCATCCAGCCTTTCATCCCCATCCAAAGCTTTGAGCGAAACACTAACTACAATAGTTTTCCAGATTAACAATATGTTACATATGAGAGATGCCAAGCAAATTATTGCAAGTTCGCCAATTTCTATCTATCTATGAAAAATTTGTATTTAATTCATATATGTGGTGCCAAGCGCCCCATTGAAAGTCCCGTTATTCTCTAAATGAAAGTCCGCCCTTTTCCCTCCAAAATATTCAGATGAATATTAAAATAATTTGTGCAAAATTTGAAGAATCTAGTTCTATTAGTTTCCCAGTTAAACGAAATTTTGTATTTAGTTCATATGGGAGGTACCAAGTACCCCATTGGAAGTCAGCCCGTTATACTCTAAATGTTCAGATGAATGTCCGCTCTTTTTTCCTTAAAAATGTTCAGATGAATATTAAAGTTCTTCGTGCAAAGTTTTAAGAATTTAGTTCTATTAGTTTCCCGCTTACTTTTTGTCCTAAATGATCATATTGACACTAAAGTGGCTCCGACAAAATTTGAGGACTCTAAATGTTATATTATCTCAAATATATGGATTTTATATTTTCTTAATGTGGGCGTGGCTCATCGCCCACTTGAAATTTCGAAATAAAAAGTAGCCTATTACCTATTCCAGACATGCAGGAATACGCTGTGAAAATTTCAAGAAAATCGGTTCAGCCGTTTAGTAGTCTATAACGTTGAAACATACAAACAAACACACATTCATTTTTATATATATAGATTGAACATAGAAACATAAAATTTTTGATTAAATGATAATCTATTAGAGGTACTTTATAGTACTTTTTTTCAATTAGTACTTTCGAAATTTTCTATAATGCGGAAGCTAAATGAATGAAACTAAAAATACAAGCTTCTTGCTGAATGCGAATTTAATCACGTGATATTGAACGTAAGTATTAAACTGAAACATTAAAAATTGTTTAATCAATTTTAATTTTCTATAAAAGTAAACAAAATTTTATATGTATTTAATTTAAGTTAGGGTAGCGAAGCACCCAGGGTATGCTAGTAACATATATTTTATACCTAAATTTACAAATATTATACATAATTTATTTAAATTAGCGATATTATTTATATTATCACTGTAAAATGTAAACACCAAAATAAAAAACACTCCATTCTACTAAGCTGAACAAAAAGCGCACGCAACAACAAAATCTTTCAAATCAAACCACTCATCAAGTCTTTTCAGCCATACTTTCCAGTCAAATTACGTCTTAATATCCAGTCAAATTACGCTACTATCCAGTTTTTATTACGTGCATAGTAAGAAAACGAAACCAAGAACTAAACAATACGCAAGCATCTTACTCAAAAATGTTTGCACTGTTCAGTCGTCGTGTTCAGTTCGGTTGAGTTGCAAAAACTTAACATGGCCGCTGCTTGTTTGTGTGGCTGCTGAAGAAAAACAAAATAACTTGCTAGTTATTGCAGGAGCGTGTGCGCACAGTTCACTGTATTCAATTAGTTTGTGATTAAAAACTTTAACAAGTTACTTATTTTTTAGCCTAAAACTAGATTTAGTAAAATATTTAGTAAATTGCGACTGCAATCAGTAGTTTTTGAAATCCCTGCTTCATACTAAAATAATATTTTCTTTCGTTGATGTATTGATACATCTTTATCTGACGGTGAATTTTGTCCAAGAGAAATATGAACTAGTTACTTTATTTTAATTTTTCTAATAAGTATAAGTAAAAGGAATAGTTTTAACTGAAATAATTTTTAAATAAATTAAAATTTATGTTGAGTTTAAAAATCTTTGTGTTTCAATTATTTTTTGGGTGTGGGAACTAATCAAACATTCTAGAGGCCTCATGACGGTGACTTTTGTCCATCTGTGTACATATGTAGCTATTTGGTAATAAGTGATGTGCATTAAAGTGATTTTGGGAAGAAGGGACCGATCGGACTCATATTATGAACCGATCGTGAAAAAAAAATTAAAACAACATTTTTTGAAATCCCTGCTTCATACTAAAATAATATTTTCTTTCGTTGATGTATTGATACATCTTTATCTGACGGTGAATTTTGTCCAAGAGAAATATGAACTAGTTACTTTATTTTAATTTTTTTAATAAGTATAAGTAAAAGGAATAGTTTTAACTGAAATAATTTTTAAATAAATTAAAATTTATGTTGAGTTTAAAAATTTTTGTGTTTCAATTATTTTTTGGGTGTGGGAACTAATCAAACATTCTAGAGGCCTCATGACGGTGACTTTTGTCCATCTGTGTACATATGTAGCTATTTGGTAATAAGTATTGTGCATTAAAGTGATTTTGGGAAGAAGGGACCGATCGGACTCATATTATGAACCGATCGTGAAAAAAAATTAAAACAACATTTTGTATACAAAAGTAAAGTCTGTGTCAAATTTTGCATGTACATCATTGCTTGGTAATGTGAACTTAAGAGATATCTGGGAGGGAACCTTATATGGGAGCTATGACCAAATATGTGCCGATCGTGAAATTTTTTATACCCTCCACCACCATCAGTGGTGATATAGGTTATATATAACTTTGTCATTCCGTGTGCAACACCAAGAAATATTCATCTGACACCCAACAAAATATATATATTCTTGATCCTTATGAAATTCTGAGTCGATTTAGTTATGTCCGTCTGTCCATCTGTCTCTCTGTGTAAAACACGCTCACGAAGCAATAGAAATTCACGAACTTCAACTAAAACATTCTTTATTATCCGGTACCGTTTGGTATTGAAAATCAGCAAAATCAATTCACGACGTAAGAAGTTATGAGTAAAAATTTCACACTACCTCGAAAAAAAATAACGTTTTTTTCTCAATTCTTATGCAGTTTTCTCAGAAACTACCAAAGATATTTCGATGAATTGTGTCACACCTTATTTTTTTCTACCATACTTGATGTTCAAACTCATAACAATTGATCCAATATTACCCATAGCCCCCATACAAAGGTGTATATTCCCGGAAATTAGTTTATCGTTAATAACTCCCTCAAATATATCGGTATCAATACAAAATTTTGTACATGCAAATATAATATGAACAGAAATCATACTACAAACTACTAACGTAAATCTCAGTCGGTCCACAATTGGTCATAGCTCCCAAATAAGGTTCACTTCCGAAAATCACTTAAACGCATATGTTTCATTGATAAATAAAGCTATCTGTATAAAGTTCAACCTGAATATGTTTTGTGTACATATAAATCATAATACCAATTTTGCCCCGGATCGGTCCATTATTGGTCATAACTCTCTTCCGAAAATCATTTAAACTCACATATTTCATTGTCAAATAAAGCTATCTTGATAAAATTCGACACAAGTATGTTTTGTGTACATACATATGAATCACCCTACGAAATTTTTCTGAAGAGGCCCGAAATTGGTCATAGCTCCTATATAAAGTCCTCTTCGTAAAATCACTTAAACGCACATATATTATTAATTAATAAATCTATTGGATTAAAATTCGACTTGATTTTTTTTTTCTTTGCATATAAATCATTATACGAAATTTTTTCTTGATCGGTCCATAATTGGTCACAACTCGACATGAGTATGTTTGTGTATAGATAAATCATTATATTAAAATGTTTACAACTGGCCTATTAATATAAAATTTTATGAACCATATCAAAATTAGCTCCACATATGCATAAATGTTAGTATCCTCACTACGGAAACAACAATTTTGTCAAGTTATCTAAAAATTAAATAGTTAAATGGATTTTAATAAAAAGAAGCTTGCTGGTGAAGGGTATTTAAGATTCGGCACAGCCGAATATAGCACTCTAACTTGTTTTTAAACAAAATTTTTGTAAACTAAATTAATATTTGTGCCAAATTTTAAAGGATATCATTATTTGGTAATGAGTTATGGTCCGACCGTGAAACAATTCTAAAATAAAATATTTGTATACAAAAGTAATATTTGTAGCAAATTTTGTATAGAAATTTTACAATATCATTTCTTTATATAAAAGCAATATTTGTGCCAAAATTTGTAAGGTTAACATCCCAGTGGTAAAAATACACATTATGTACTCGCTTATCTAAATGATATTTCCTGGTAGTCAGTGGTGATGCTTTCACTTATTCTTCCACTTAGATTTAACATAAAAGTGTCCTAAGCTGCCTCATCGATGTGCTCTCGCTTAGAATGTAAGCCACAATATCATTAAGACAAATTGAAATTTCACTTACATAATGTGTGGAGTTCTAAGCGAAGTTAATGAGACGCCTATAAATGCCTGCAAATAAGAATGTAATGTATGTAGATTACAATCTTGTTTGCATTTGTAAGTTAAAGTACCATGTCTTCCCATTTTGTTATAGAAAAATATACATATATTTTTTATACCCTCCACCACCATCAGTGGTGATAGAGGGTATATATGTATAAGTTTGTCATTCCGCGTGTAACACCACGAAAATTCCATGAAAATCACCATACATTCGTTTCTACACAAGAGCTTGACTCCTGCTGAAAATTGCCGGAATCGGTCCACAATTTCATATACCTCCCATACAAAAGTACATATTCCCGGAAAATGGATTTTTTGTTAACAACTTTGTCGAAATCTTTACAAAATTTTACAAATTAAAATCTTATGTGATTAGAATTCATTCAGAGAAAAAATTTTCTGGATCGGTCCATAATTGGACATAGCTCCCATACAAGGTCCCCTCCCGAAAATAACTTAAACGCAAATAATTCATTACTAAATTAAGATATCCATATAAAATTGGGTACAAGTATTGCTCTCACATACAGAAACATTACTGTGAAATTTTTTTTCCATCGGTCCATAATTGGTGATAGCTCCCATACAAGGTCCCCTCCCGAAAATCACTTAAATTAAGATATCCATATAAAATTTGGTATAAGTATTGCTCATACACAAAGAAATTTTACTGTGAAAGTTTTTTCTAATCGGTCCATAATTGGTCATATCTCCCATACAAGGTCCCCTCCCGAAAATCACTAAAACGCACATAACTCATTACAAAATTAAGATATCCACATATGCACGAAAATATTACTTATTATTTTTCTCCGAGCGGTCAATATTTGGTCATAGCTCTCATACTAGGTCCCTTCCAGAAAATCACTTAAATGCACAATCTTCATTACCAAATAATGATATAGATACAGAATTTTGAAATTTTGTCTTTATATACATAATTGGTCATAGCTCCCATACAAGGTCCTTTTACGAAAATCTCTTAAACGCACATTACTCATTACCAAATAAAGCTATTGATAAAAAATTTGGCCCAAATATTAATTTTGTATACAAAAATTATATTTCAAGATTTTTTCACGATCGGTTCATAACATGGGTGCGGTCGGTCCCATACAAGGTTCCCTTCAGAAAATCACTTTAACACACATTACTTATTACTAAATTACGATATAGATACAAAATTTGACTGAAATATAGTTTTTATGAACAGAAATTTTGCTTAAAGAATTTTTTACGATCGGTCTATAATTGGTCATATCTCCCATACTATGTCCTGCCCCTAAAAGCGCTTTAACCGTATTTAACTAGTTGCATTATCAATTTGTGTAGAACAAAATTATATATATATTTATTTTGAAAATCCTTAAATCTTTTACACACATGCAAATTACTAAATATCGCTAAGCGCTATAAAAATATAAAGAAAATGGTGTTTGTAATGTTCAATAAATCATGGAATTGTAATAAATTTAATCTGAGACCCTACAAAGTATATATATTCTTGATCCTTATGAAATTCTGAGTCGATTTAGCTATGTCCGTTCTTCCGCCCGTCTGTCTGTGTAAAACACACTCACGTTCAAACGAAGAAATAGAAATCCACGAAACTCACCCAAAACAATCCTTATACGTCAAATTTTGTATGATTATCATTATTTAGTAATGTGTAATATGCGCTTAAGTGATTTTCAGGAGGGGACCTTGTATGGGAGCTACGTCCAATTATGGACTGATTCAGAAAATTTTTCTTCTATATGAATTCAATTGACATAAAACTTTTACTTGTAAAAGTTTGTAAAGATTTTGCCATTCTACCGGAATTTATTAACAATTAATGCATTTTCCAGAAATATGTACATTTGTATGGGAGGTATATGAAATTGTGGACTTATTCCGCCCATTTTTAACAGAAATCAAGCTTTCATATAGAAACAATTGTGTGCTGATTTTTATGAAATTATATTGCATAGTTTTTGTGAAAATTGTATTAGCATGTGTTAAAAAAAGCTTAGAGTGCTATATTCGGCTGAACCGAATCTTAAATACCCTCCACCAGCTACTTTTATATTAATACTTTTTTAATTGATCAAATATTTGTAGAAATAAGTTTTCTCATGTCTTAAATAGAAAAACCCCAAATTCAATAATTTATTTCACTTCGTTTTTACGACGGACAGACGGACATAGATAAATCGACTCAAAAATTTCATAAGGACCAAGAATATATATACTTTGTTGGGTCTCAGATGAATATTTCTTGGTGTTACACACGGAGTGACAAAGTTATATATACCCTCTTTCACCATTGATGGTGGTGCAGGGTATAAAAACGATAAAGTGACACCACTGAATTATAAATTCATATCAACAAGAAACAGCTGTTTATATTTTTCAATTGTTTAATTCTTTTGGTTAACTGTATTTGGTAACAGCGTTGCCACTAACCAAACTTTAATCCTACCAAATTTTTGTCAAAAATCTACCAAAATCGTTTGAAACCTACTTTATTTATTAAATGTTTTTATGTTTAAATGTAGCAGTCATTTTTTAGTTGAGTTTAAATATCTAGTAAAGTTGTATTTTTTAGTACTATCAAATGTAATAATGTTCTGACTTGCTGTCGGGAACTCTGTCTGCTAGACTATTTTTTATATTATTTTTTTTTTATTATTTTTTTTTTTTTTGATGATGCTGTCGTCGTCGTCTTTTCGAGTGTGGAGGAGAGAGCCTCGTTTTTGTGTCATCAGGAAATCTTAAATTAATAGAATTTTAAATAAAGTATTTTTTAATAATTTAAATTGGAAAACAACGTGTTTTCATTTGGTCCGTATACTAACGCGACAACATTTTGGTGCCGAAACCTGGGAATTGGAGATAATTCCACTGAACAACATAAATTATAACAAGTCAGAGTGCTATATTCGGCTATGCCGAATCTTAAATACCCTCCACCTGTAAGCTACTTTTTATGAAAACCCTGCTAAATATTTCTAGATACGTATGTAATAAATTGTAAAAGTTTATATTGTGCTTCCGTGATGAGGGCGCTATCATTTAGAAATCATACAAAATTTTGCAGAGTGATTTAAAAAGCACACTATGTCGGATTTTATCCGTATATATTTATAATTGAATGAAATATATTAGAAAAAGTGACTTATGGAAATGGACCTTATATTAGAAATATGACCAATTATGCATTGATCCTAATTTTTTTTAAGATTTCTTATATACACAAAATATACTTATTCCGATATCTTTATTTATCAATGAAATATCCGATTTTCTGAGGCGTATCTTATCAAAGTGATATACATATGTATACATAAAACATATTTATATTGAGTATTATTCCAATATCTTTATTTCTTAATTAGTTATTTGTATTTAAGTATTTTTCGAGCTATATATGGGAGCTGTGACCAATAATCGACCTATACAGATCTACGTTGGTAATATTAATTTTGTACTTATTATATACATATGTGCAAAATTTCGTGGTGATACCGATATTTTTGCCGAAGTTATTAACGATAAATCTATTTCCGAGAATATGTACCTTTGTATGAGGGCTATGAGAAATTTTGCATCGATTGTTTTGAGTTTGAACATTTTTGATCCCTGCGTAAAATAATGTGTGACAAAATTCATTCCATTATCTTTAGTAGTTTCTGAGAAAACTACTCAAGAATTAGGAAAACAACTTAATTTTTTTCGAATTAGTCTGAAATTTTTACTCATAACTTTTTATGTTGTGGACAGATTTGGCTGTTTTGGCTTAGGACAATAGTGAATATTTTCAGTGAATTTGGCTGATTTCTTTTGCTTACTTTTAATGTGAGAGTGTTTGAGGCAGACAGACGGACACAGCTAAATCGACTCAGAATTTCATAAGGATCCAGAATATACATGTATACTTTGTTGGGTCTCAGATGAATATTTCTTGGTGTTACACACGGAAAGGCAAATTTATATATACCCTCTATCACCACTGATGGTGGTGATTGAGATGCCCTGTACGTTTATTGGTGTCTTTATGTAATTATTTAATGTAAAGTGCAGTGGCTGCTTTATGTTATTTAAATTGGAGTAGTTTAAAACAGGGTTTGTATTGCTTGCTTGAAATTAGCAAAAGCACCTAAATTTCTGCTTTGCTTAAAGTTTTTTAGCAGTTGTACCCAAAGCAAAAGCAAACAGCATAGTCGAAAAAACAGAAACAAACTCATTAGCTGTAGTGGTACAGTGAAATGTTTTCTACTAACGCAGTCAGTCACAGCGATTAATTTCAAACGATCACTACTGCTTGCAGCGTTTCAGCTCTTGTGGTTTCTCTTGTGCTTTTGCTGTACTTATTTGCTGCGCTCTTTTACTTTGTAAAGACCTGCTTAATGTTTTTATAATGTATAGAAATTAACTGTGGGTTTGCACCATTCTCTTTGAAATGTTGTACATATGTACATACATACATATGTATACATATAAGTATATTGTGTTTGGATTTCTCATTTTTTTGGCAAATTTTTTTTAATGTGTCTTGTTTTGATAAAATAACCGTTTTAGGGAGTTTAGATTGTTGTTTGTTTCTTTTATGCCAGATTTTTTGAAGATGCTAGTGCATTTAAATTAACATGCGGTTATTTAGGAGTAACGAAATAAATTATTAGTTTGGTAACAGCGTTTAAATATGCAGCACTAGCACCACCTCTCTTGTATATGACTATAAAATAAATATGAAACTTTATAATTTTTGTATCACTTTGCTACTAAAAATTGCAGTCATATATATTCGTATTAATATAAAAATTGCAACTCGTGTTTGCAATTTCTAGTAGCAGGCAGACATAATTGCAGGCCAACACAAATATATTTTTGTGCTTTAGCAGCGCACACTCAAATTTGTTAAACTAATATGGCGAGTATTGATGTTATTTTTGTTTGCGTTTAGTTTTTCCTAGCAGCAATGTAACTTTATTTTGGTTTTGCTACTGCCAGTTGTAGTTTTATTTATTATTTTTTGGCAATATTGATGCTGCAATTTGTAAATAAACATATGTAGGTATTAGGGTGATCGACTCGATTTTTCAACCGGTTTTAAAACCGGTTTTTTCTGCTTTACCAGTGTCGGTTTTTTCTTAATGTTGATTTTTCGAATATCGAATAACCCGGTTTTTTCACTTTTTAAAAACCGGTTTCGAATACTTTTATTTGCTTTGTATTCAAAGATTATTTAAATGAAATTTTTAAGTAAATAATAATACAGCCCGTCTAAATTTTAAAAATATTCGAGTCGAGGAACTAGCGTATATTTTTCTACAGCTCCTTTGGTTAAACTTCTTTGATTTTCTTAAGTAATTAAAAAAATTTATTTGTAAAATTGATAACTGTTTGATAAAATTTTATCAATCTTAAGATTATATTCCAATTACAATAATTAATTTACGGCTGAAATTTTATGGAAGTGTTGGAATGCCTATGCAAATTTCCTAAACAGGGCTTTTAAAATAAGCTAGGATTACATAGTACCTTATGTTTAAGAGAAGTGTCCCACTTTTTTCCTAATTTTTTTTATATTAAAGAAATAATGTAAATCAGACGACTAGATCTAAAGTTATAATCTTTTAAACTGTTAAAAATAATTTCGGGCCATGTTTTATTAATCAAATTTAAACATAAACATTAAGTTTTTTAAATTAAAATATATTTTTTTTATTTATAATGAAAAACCGGTTAACCGGTTTTTTCTGTATTTGAAAAATATCAACCGGTTTTTTTTAAATGTCAACTATTCGAACTATTCGAAAACCGGTTTTTGGAAAATGTCGAATAATCGATCACCCTAGTAGGTATGTATGTAAGTACACTCACAGTTTTATGACATTTCATGAGCTTAAATTCAATATTACACTTCACATTTGTACGCATCTATGTATGTATGTATGTATATATGTATATTTATTATCATCCATATTTCGATGATATTCGACCTATAATATCCTGTACTGATTGACATATTAATTATTAAAATATAGTTTAAATATTCTCATAGTTTCTGTATGATATAATACAGAAAATACTACCTTGATATTTGTTTGTTTTTTTCCTTAATGTTTTACAAAATAATATTAACTACATTTCTTAAAAAAAAATTGTATAATAATCTTCCACATTTTAACAGTGTGATTTGAATAATTTGTAAAGTAAGCTCATTAGAATTCAACAAAAAATATTTTAATTATGTGTGTTCACCCTGTTTTATACAAGGTGATTATAAATTTATTAATTTCTACAGCAAAAAATTTTTAAAACTATCATTTGGTTATAAAATTGTTATAAGTATAAGAATATTATCTTACAACTACATTGCTCAAAAATGTTTATTCATTAGAACAAAATAATAAAAACATCTAAAGAACGTTTTTAATTTGAGTTGTGTTTTATGGGGTAGCCATATTTTCAATAACATATACATATTTATTTAATTCATATGGATGTTCCAAGCCCCCTAATAAAAGTCTGCCCATTTTTTCCCAATGTTCATAATGAAGTTAAAGTTTTTCGTCAAAATTAGAAGATTCTGACTCTAATAGTTTCCGAGAAAAACGATTTCTGTATTTAATTCATATGTATATTTTACAAACTATTTTTTATGTTGCGAAAAATAATTATCCTTAATTAGAGATTGTGGTAACACTGTTTATTCATAAAATAAAATATAAGAAAACAATAAATAAATTTGCAGCTAGCAGTTGCAAAACAAAATTTAATTGCTGCTAGGAAAAACTCAGCGCAAATAAAAATATCATTAATACTAGCCATATTAGTTTAACAGATTTGAGTGTGCGCTGCTATAGCACAAAAATATATTTTTTTTCTTGTACAACAAACAAGAGATTAATACTGTTCATTCGTGCTGCTAGAGATTGCAGTGTAACGTCGCAATTTTTCTAGTTAAACATAAAAACAGAACGGCAATATTTAGTAGCAATGTTATTTAAATCTGAAAAAGTTTAAATATTTTTAGTATGACGAGTGATAAAAATGTGTATTTTGAGGCAAATGCTGACTAATATATTAGTAAAAGTAAACACTGTTTGGTAATGGTCATTTGGTAATAATTATGCATATATAATTTTGTATAAAACAATTTTTAGAAAAAAAAGTCCGGTTACTCCGGTAACAGTATACATAATAGCCAATTATGGTTTTTATCATTTATATATTTTCATTTTAAACTGATTATTTTTGATATTATTTTTTGCTTTATTGGTTTATTCAGTTGTAATGAATAGGTTTAAACATTTTTCAGTTTTTTATTTAAAAAAATTAGTTTGTCCGATTTAACTATATTTTTGAAAATAACAAATGTTAATAGGTTTTTTCATAGACTACACTGAAACTCCATATAAACATATTAATCTTTTTAATACCAATATTACAAAACAGAGTTTAGTTCATGATTTTCCTTTTCTCTTTAAAATTCTTTGATTAGTGAAAATGCAAAAATATTAAGAGTTCTTACATTTGATTAGTTTTTTCCGAAAACGTGAGGGCAAGATTTATTTGTTTTTGATTTAGTTTTGTGAAGTAATTTGGCAGGTTCGGTAGAAATTTACTGAGGACGAGTTTTATTTATTTTCGATTCGAGTAGTGAATTAAAATGTCGCGTCGAGTTTTTAATCGTAAATTTGTGGAAAAATATTATGAATTTGAAAATGATCTAGCCATATGTAAACTGTGTTTGCAAAGGTTTAGATCATATATTGGACTTGTTACCGAGGATAGTATACCATTCAACGTTCTAAATTCTGAAAACTTTAAGAACATTTTAAACCCAATTTGCGTTGGCTTAAGTCAAAAGTTAGGCACAAGATTTTGTCTTAATAGTGGAAACTGTAAAAAAGTTCTTAAATTAGTGTCCGACAATATTAGGAAAGAAATAACAGCTGACCTTTGTCAGAGATTAGTGTCTCTAAAAATAGACAGTGCAACGCGTTTATCACGGAATGTTTTTGGAATAAGCGCACAATTTATAAAAAATAGCGAAATACAATCTCGTATACTTGGAATGGTAGAACTCAAGGGCGCAGCAGCTCCAGAAATTTGGCTACCGAAATCTTAAATACTTTGACTAAGTATAATGTTAATTTAAATCAGATAATCTCAATAACGTCCGACAATGGGGCTAATATGATAAAGACCACTAAAATACTATCCCATTGTAGCATTTTCGAAGAGAGGCGCGAAGGTCATGATGTCGAGGACGGAAACGAAATGTATTTACAAAATATAAATTCATTTGAGGACAATAACCAAATACAATTGGGAGACATCCAAATTTGCCGCTGTGCAGCACACACAGCACAACTTTGTGCTCTAGATGTTATAAAAGATGTAGAAATAAAGAACTTTTTATTAAGCTGCAGGAATATAACAAAATTTATAAAAAAGCCATCGAACGGATACCGTGAAATTTTTGAACTAAAGAGTTTAACGTTACCCCAGCTTGATTGTCCAACTAGATGGGGCTCAACTTACAATATTATTAAATCATTAAAAAATGCTAAAGATGTCCTAATTAATATTGAACCAATTAAAAATAAATCAATTGATGAAAATTTTGAAGTCGGCGATAATTTTTGGAATTTTGTTGATTATATTGCCTTTGAGCCTCTTCAGCGAACAATTGTTAAATTTCAAGAAGAACAATTACATTATGGACATTTTTATGCCGAACTATGTACCCAAAAAATTCTTGAAAAAGGTGGTAATATATATGTTAAAAAAATATCAAAAAGTCTCTTAAATAGTATGGAAAATAGAACAAAAAAGCTATTAAACAACGAGATTTTAGTTTCATGCCTCTACCTTGATCCACGTTTTTGCCACACTTTAACGCCTACACAAAAGCACGAAGCAACCAAGTATTTAAAAAAACTTTATGAAAAAATAAAAAATATAAAACTGTATGATGAGCAGATTAGCACTGTAACTCCTTTATCATCATCGTCACAATTAGAAGCTATTGAGTTTTCACAAGATGCAGATGAATATTTAACTGAATATTTAACAAAAAATTTTACATCAACATCTAATGAAGAAATTGAAGTAGGCGCAAAAATAGATAACCTGCATCTGTCATTTCCAGGGGTGGACACGAACGTGCTTCACTTTTGGAGGAATAAACAATATAGTGAACCTGAACTATATGAATTGAGCAATATTTGTTTCGCGGTTCCTCCCACACAGGTAATATATAACATATTTTTAAGATTATTGAATTGTTTATTTAGAGTATTTTTTCCTTATGTATCTTCAGGTAACTATTGAACGTGCATTCTCATCGTTGAAGCTTATTCTGACCGATAATCGTAATCGCATGAAACATGAGACACTTGAAAATATATTGCTTGTTAAGCTGAATTCTACATATTTAGACCAGGCAATTGAAACATTACCATTGTTTGAAGATGACGATGACTAAACACTACATACTTATATACATATGAATATTGGATTTTAATAATTAAATTTATGCTTTAAGATGAATTTTAATTTAGTGTTTTCTTATGTGTTTTGAAATAATATAAATTTTATTTTCTTGTTAAAAAATCAATGCTTTAAGATGAATTTTATTTTTTTATGTTTTTTGAAACAAAATAAATTTTATTTTCTTGTTAAAAAATCAATGTTGTTGTTTCATTTCAAATCAATTATTATTGCACAATATTTACGAAAAATTTTATAAATTAAATATTCGACCGTGTCGCAAATATTATATGAATTTTATTAATTATTGTTTAAAATTTTGTACGCTTCTTTAAATTTGAAAACCGTTAACTTTAGCAAGCCTTGTTAATTTATTTTTCCAAAATTTTCTAGATTTTTAACCCTTTAATTTTGTCGAAATCCACCAAAAATAAAAAAACATTAGGTGGTTTTAAAAAATAATATGCAAAATATTCCAAAAATTTAACATTGACCCCCCTCTAAAACTGTTTGTACTTCATGATTTTAATAAAACCTTCTATATACTTTTATATAAAATAAAAATAATTGAATAATATTTTACAGTCTTCCATTTGACGTTAAAATATAACATCATTTTACTATTGGAAGTTTCTCCGAGCGAAAAACGTATTTTCGACCCACCCTAGTTGTTCTTGTATTAAGGAAAAAACACGAAAATTTGTTATTTAAAAAAAATCTATATTTATATACATATGTATGTATATATGTATATATTATACATACTTACGTATACCAAAAAAACTCTCTAAAACGAGTTTTCCTTAAAACTATTTTATCATAAAACACGAGACACTTAAAAAATTTGCCAACAGAATAAGAAGCTCAAACACAATATACAACATTTCAAAGAGAATGGTGCAAACACACAGTTATTTTATATACATTATAAAACCTTTAAGCAGTTCTTTACAAAGTAAAAGAGCGCAGCAAATAAGTACAGCAAAAGCACAAGAGAAACCACAAGAGCTGAAACGCTGCAAGCAGTAGTGATCGTTTGAAATTAATCGCTGTGACTGACTGCGTTAGCAGAAAACATTTCACTGTACCACTACAGCTAATGAGTTTAATTTTGATTTTTTGACTTTGCTGTTTGCCTTTGCTGTTTCATTTTCTCGTAGTTGTAGTTAAGCAAATAAGAAAAAGCAAAACACAGCGAAGCAAAAACAAACCCTGATTTAAAACATAAAGAAAGTTTTCACCACTGTTATAAACTTTTTTAGTACTGATAGTTGTCCTCGCTATCATGTTAGCACAGATATCAACCACCAATAAACTTTACTTAAATTTACCACAATAGTAAAACGGCCGCCGTCCGAAATAAATTAAAGAACTTTGAGCTTATGATATGTCAATCATTTCCAGTGTTGCCAGAAAAATTTTGACTTACGCTTGTTGTCCTAAAAAAATCCCCATTTTTAAATTGGATTCCCTATAATTTCCCCCAAAATTTGTTCATGAAAAACTCTTAATTCCGTCAGACACAAATATTTTCAATTGATAGGCACTGTTTGATTTTTAAAAAGAGAAATATCGGAATTTTATTCCAAATAGGCCCCCAGAATACAGTTAAACAGCTGGCTAACTGTCATATAGCAATTAAGCAACACTTTTTGTTTTTGTATGTTTTATTTATTTCTGTTGATCCTATTTAGTCGTGAATCAACAGCATTGCATTAAACATGTACATATATATTCACTGTGCCCAGTGTGTTATATATTAAGATTATTGATTTCTTCGAACTGTGATATTAATATTATTAATTGAATATTCTTCAGGCTCGAGTTCGAGTCTCACTTAGGGATAAGTTATTTTACAAATTGTAATGATATTTTTAATTATAAGAATAATGAAAATTTAATTTTTCGGACACAACAGCAGAATGAAATGCATTTTCGGGCCCGCTGCGGCTCCTTATCAGCAATCTTCTTGTGCCATATGCTATGTCACTTGTAAACATCATCTATTTAACTCACAAGTGTTGAAGAAATGGAATATGGGAATTGTAACCAAGTCCTTATTCCAATTTCATTCTACTTTATTGAGTTAGATCGAAGTTTACGAGCTTTTTCAGTGTTGTATTTTTATCTATCATTACTCTTTGTCGCTGCTTTAGCCAACTGTCAGTTAGCAATTAAGCAATACTTTTTGTTTTTGTATGTTTTGTTTATTTCTGTTGATCCTATTCAGACAGAGTAATGATGGATAAGAATACAACACTGAAAATGCATTCCATTCTACTGTTGTGTCCGAAAAATTAAATTTTCAATATTCTTATAATTAAAAATATCATTACAATTTGGAAGATAACTTATCCACAAGTGGGACTCGAAATCGAGCCTGAAGAATATTCAATTATTAATATTAATATCCACAGTTCGAAGAAATCAATAATCTTAAAATATGGATAATTTTAAAAAAATTTTGAACAAAATATGCAATTTATATACGTTCTTTGCATTAAGTTCTCCAAAATTCTCAAATTCGTTACGTTTTATCGTAGTCCAAAATTTATGTACATATATTTTTGAAGAATGAAGTTAAATACCGCATATTTTCTAAACTACATATCCGATTTTATTATCCTTGGTTTTAAATTAATGATAACGTTTCTAGTTTGGAAATTTAAACAAGTTAGAGTGCTATATTCGGCTGAGCAGAATCTTAAATACCCTCCACCAGCTACTTATACATATATTAATACTTTTCTAATTGATCAAATATTTGTAGAAATAAGTTTTCTCATTTCTTAAATAGAAAAAATCCCAAGATTTAAAAAGTTTACATCTATTGCAATTCTATGATTTATTGAACATTACAAACGCCATTTTCTTTATATTTTTATAGTGCTTAGCGATATTTAGTAATTTGCATGTATGCATGTGTGTGAAAGATGTAAGGATTTTCAAAATACATATATATAATTCTGTTCTACACAAATTGATAATGAACTAGTTAAATACGGTTAAAGCGCTTTTAAGGGCAGGACCTAGTATGAGAGATATGACCAATTATAGACCGATCGTAAAAAATTCTTTAAGCAAAATTTCTGTTTATAAAAGCTATATTTCAGTCAAATTTTGCATCTATATCGTAATTCAGTAAAAAGTAATGTGTGTTTAAGTGATTTTCAGAAGGGAACCTTGTATGGGACCGACCGCACCCTTGTTTTGAACAGATCGTGAAAAAATCTTGAAATATAATTTTTGTATACCAAACTAATATTTGTGCAAAATTTTGTATCAATAACTTTATTTGGTAATGGTAATGTGCGTTTAAGAAATTTTCGTAAAAGGACCTTGTATGTTAGCTATGACCAACTAACCTAACCCATTACAAAGTGACCTAATTTGGACCCAAGTAAAGTTATACTTGTAAAAGTATGCTGAACCTACGACCAATTATGTATATAAAGACAAAATTTCAAAATTCTGTTTCTATATCATTATTTGTTAATGAATATTGTGCATTTAAGTGATTTTCTGGAGGGGACCTAGTATGAGAGCCATGACCAAATATGGACCGATCGTAAAACAATTTTATAGTTTAATTTATGTATATAAGAGCAATATTTTTGCTAAATTTATGGATATCAATATTTTGTAATAAGTTATGTGCGTTTATGTGATTTTCGGGAGGGAACCTTGAATGGAAGCTATGACCAAAGTCGGACCGATCATGAAAAAATGTTCAAATAACATTTCTGTGTACAAAAATAGTATTTATGCCAAATTTTTTATGGGTATCACTCTTTGGTAATGAGTTATGTGCCTTTAAGTGTTTTCTGAAAGGGACCTTGTATGGGAACTATGATCTATTATGGACCGATAAGAAAACAAATTCACAGCAATATTTCTCTGTATATGAGCAATACTTGTGCTTGTGAATATCTTAATTTAGTAATGAGTTATGTGCGTTCAAGTGATTTTCAGGAGGGGACCTTGTATAGGAGCTACGACCAGTTATGGACCGATCGAAAAAAAAATTTTCAGTAATATTTCTGTGCATATAAGCAATACTTGTACCAAATTGTAAATGAGTTATGCGCGTTTAAGAGAGGGGACCTTGTATGGGAATTATGACCAATTATGGTCCGATCCAAAACAACTTTCATAGTAATATTTCTGTAGGTTAGGTTGATAGGAGGATGTATACTACATCAAATCCGAAGAAATACACCTAGTCCACTATCGGGTCTGTTGTGCGCTCCAATTCATGAAAAAAAAATTGTTCACTGAATGTATTATTTTTCCATGTTCAGAAACTCAGTTTCCTGGACGTAATTCCTAAGAATCTTCCAATCAGTGTTGGTTAAGAATGTTATTTCCGGAATAACATCACTTCCAATATACTTGGATCTAACTTCGACGAATGCCTGACAGTGGCAAAGAAAGTGCTCCAGAGTTTCACTGTCCTCTCCATCTGCTCTACATTCGTCTGAATCCGCACGTCCAATTTTGTATAGATGTGCACGTAATCCTGTGTGTCCACTCAGAATACGTACCATCATACTAACCTCAGAGTTGCTCATTTTGAGGAGATTTTTCGTCTTGCTCTCATCAGGGTCACCCCATAGAATCTTTGTGGTTCTACCCACTGTTTCATTATTCCAAGAGGCCTTATGGAATTCTCTCATCCATATCTTTAATTCAGCTTTTGTTGCGTCGAATGGTTTTGTGTTTGTCAGGTTAACTACATCGAGCTCCCTTCCCTTTACAGCTATTACATTCGCCCTTTCGTTGCCGACTACTCCCGAGTGGCCTGGTACCCATATGATGTAAACCTTACCTCAGGGAGAGTATTCAGTTAAAGCTTTCTTACAATCCAATACGGTCTTAGATTTAATTCTATCACCTGATATCGCCCTAATTGCCTTCTGGCTGTCGGTAAATATATTAAGCAGCATGTACGCTGAACTCCCTGTAGTAGTTTGATATTACACTTTTTGTCCAAAGCAGTCCACAAGATTATTGAAGCATAAGCTAGAATTGGTCTAATTACACATTTATAAAGCCAATTTCTGTATATAAGAGCAATACTTGTACCAAATTTTATATGGATATATTCATTTACTAATGAGTTATGTGGTTTTAAGTGATTTTCTGAAAGGGACCTTCCATGGGAGCTATGACCAATTATGGACGGATCGGAAAAAAATTTCACAGTAATATTTTCGTGCATATGAGCAATACTGGTACTAGTATTGTATGTGGATATCTTAATTTTGTAATGAGTTATGTGCGTTTAAGTGATTTTCGGGAGGGGACCTTGTATGGTAGCTATGACCAATTACGGAGCGATGGAAAAATAATTTCACAGTAATATTTCTGTATGTGAGAGCAATACTTGTACCAAATTTTATATGGATATCTTAATTTAGTAATGAGTTATGCGCGTTTAAGTGATTTTCGGGAGGGGACCTTGTGTGGGAGGTATGACCAATTATGGACCGACCAGAAAAAACTTTCACAGTAAAATTTCTTTGCGTATGGGCAATACTTATACCAAATTTTATATGGATATCTTAATTTAGTAATGAGTTATGCGCGTTTAAGTGATTTTCGGGAGGGGACCTTGTATGGGAGCTATAACCAATTATGGATCGATGGAACAAAAATTTCACAATAATATTTCTGTATGTGAGAGCAATACTTGTACCAATTTTTTTATGGATATATTCATTTAGTAATGAATTATTTGCGTTTAAGTTATTTTGTTGGGGGGGGGAGGGGTTGTTTGGCATGGTAGCTATGCCCAATTATGGACCGATCCAGAAAATTTTTTCTCTCAATGAATTCTATTGACATAAGATTTTAATGTGTAAAATTTTGTAAAGATTTCGACATTGTGACGGAAGTTATTAACAAAAAACCCATTTTCCGGGAATATGTACTTTTGTATGGGAAATGTATGTATGGTGATTTTCATGGAATTATCTTGCATAGTTTTCGAGAACGTTACATCAGAATGTGTAAAAATTTTTTATTTTTTTCGAGGTTGTTTCAAATTTTGATTAATAACTTTTCCCGGTGTGAAGCGCTTTTGCTCATTTTCAACACCAAACTGCCTACTGCAATAATAAATATTTTGGGTGAATTTCGTTAATTTTTGTTGCTTCGTGTTAACGTGAGAATATTTTATACAGACAGACAGACATAGCTAAATCGACTCAGAATTTCATAAGGTCCAAGAATATATGTACTTTGTTGGGTCTCAGATGAATATTTCGTGGTGTTACACACGGAATGACAAAATTATATATACCCTCTATCACCACTGATGGTGGTGGAGGTATAAAAAAATTGTATTGTTACACAGTGATACAATTTTAAATTTTTTATTGGAATTGAACGATACTAGAGGTCATTTAATGTGAAAAGTACTTCAAAGTTTTAAGGATATAGACATTTAATAAAATGTATTTACTAAATACTTTTAGTCAGTATGGGTATGAAATGAAAGAGGACAATCTGCGGAAATCAAATATATTTTTATACCCTACACCACTATAGTGGGGAGGGTATTATACGTTTGTGCTGATGTTTGTAACACACACAAATATTGGTCCTACACCCACCTTTAAGTATACCGATCGACTCAGAATCCCATTTTGAGTCGATTAAGACATGTCCGTCCGTCTGTCCGGCTGGCTGTCCATGTAAACCTTTTGCGCAAGGTACAGGCCGCAATTTTCAAAATAATTTGTTGAAATTTGGACCAAGCATGTTTTTTGGCACAAGGACGAAGGCTATTGAAAATGGTTGTAATCGGTCTATTATTTCACCTAGCCCCCATACAATCGTACCTCCCGATTTGGGCTTTTTATGCCATAATTACGTCAAATATACTTGGCACAAATAAGTTTTATATAAGTATAAATGACACTGCAGATTTTTGTAATGATCGGCCCTTATTTGACCCTAGCCTCCATACAAACCCCACTTCAAAAAATTTCTTAAACGTCTAAAATTGACTTGTAACCATTTGTATCGCAATGAAACTCAACATAATTAACTATTATTTAAAAATATATCCTTTTCCCAAATTTAATGAGGATCGGCCAATGTTTGACCTATACTCCTATATAAAGCCTCATTTAGAAAATTAGTTTTTTATCAATAAATTGCTTAAATACTTTGGAATTAACGTAAAATTCAACATAAAAGTTTCTTTGTGAAAAATAAAAATTTTTAAAATATACTCATGGTGTAGGGTATTATATGGTCGGCCATGCCCGACTATACTTTCCTACTTGGTTGTTTTTATTTTTCAGGACGAAAAATTTAAATTAATATCCTTTGAAAATGTTATCCTTCATAATAATAAATATAGGTTAAAATTTGTAAATATGAAATGAATTGGAGTAAAATATTGGACATTACTTTTTGGACTGGAACAAAACCAAATACGAGTGAAAGTAGAGATGGTAAACAGAAAAACTATATAATTAATTTTCTGATCCTTTTTCCTTTTTGAACTTTCAAGGATATATTTTTTTAAAATTTATTCAAATATTTATATCCTTGGTCCATGGTCGTCACATTAAGTAGGACGTCTCTGAAAACAGCAATATCATTTTAAAATGTTAGCCTTGTATTGAAATACATTGTTTATGAAAATTTTATTAATATTTGTTTGTCACTATCCAAAACCATAAAGTAATAAGACAAAGAAAGTTTGATATTTAAAGTATTTTATTGATTAATTGATTTTTATGTATATTATTTCTTAATAATTATTTCTTATTCCTAAAAATAAAATTTACAAAATATTACAAAATTACGAAAATATAATTGTATAATTATAATAATAATTATAAATAAATAAAATAAATATAATAAATCATTGTATAATTATAATAATAATTATATAATTATTTCTTATTCTAATGCCTTGGGACGCGTAGATATACAAATCTGAAGGTTTCCCAACTTGCAAGCATGCACCTTAAAGCCGACCATGTGAGAAGCAAGGATTTTCGAGATTTATTCCACACACTTGCAGGGATTGACCTTGAGATTTTTTTTATTGTCAACGCGAGTGCCAAACGTATAGGAAATTGCAACCGTTTAAAGTCGAATGGCATTTCCGATGTTGTCATTGGGATCCGAGGTAGTAAGACATCCGTTCCTTTATATTGGCCAGTTATAATCGTTGCTTCGATTAAGTTGTTCATTAATTTCTTAACTCTTAATCGAGTACCATTACAGAGACATGGTGGATTACTATTTCGCAATAAAATAATTGGAACGCCAATTTTCAACTTCAGTTCGTGGAGTGGAAATCCTGGTAAATCAAATGTATTCAAAAATTCTACAGGATAATTGAAGACATCATCATTATTTGTAACAGTATCGATGGATTTATATGTTTTTAAAATATCATCGATTCTATTCAAAATAATATTATTGATACAATTAACGTCAATGTTTTTAAAATATCATCGATTCTATTCAAAATAATATTATTGATACAATTAACGTCAATGTTTTTGGGTGCCAGTAAAGAACGCTCACATAACCACTGCCTATTTCTCTAAACATTAAATGCATAATCTTTAGAAAATTGAGTTTTCAATGGTAATTTTAGTGCAGAATGCTCAGTGGCTAAGACAATATTCTTTTGTGATCGAACTTTAGCTAAAATCAATGAGATGAGAAATGTTTTTCCGGTTCCTCCTGGCGCATCAATGAAATAAAATCCTCCTTTTGGTTTGTAATTGTTGACATTATTGTATTGTATGCCAATCTCAGCTCTGTTTGTAAATGCGGTAAATTTTCTGCCACCAAATTCTCCAAATCTGGTGGATTGTAATCCATTTCACGTTGCATATCTTGGTCATTTACTCTAAATAATAATATGAAAACTTACTACAGTGACTTCTACAAAATTTGAGACTCCAGCTGTTTTAGTTTCCATGATACATTAATTTAAGTATTTTCTTTATCTTCATATCTCTAAGCTGTTTTGCTATCCTAAAGTTATAATAATTAAAAAACTTCCTCTACGATTTTTGAAGATTCTAGCTCTTACAGTTTCCCAGATATACGATTTTTTCCATTTAATTTATATGGAAGGTGCCAAGCCCCTATTGAATGTCAGAGTTCTTCGTGCAAAATTGAGGATTCTAGCTCTAATAGCTTTCCAGATACACGAATTTTTGTACTTAATTCATATGGGAGGTACCAAGACTGCCTAAAAATTGCTAGTCCACCCATTTTTGTCCTAAACATTCAATTTGATACTAAAGTTCCTCCGAAAAAAATGAGGACTCTAGCTGTTATATTTTCTCAGATATACTAATTTAACATTTCCTTTATATGGGAGGTGCCACGCCCAATAGTTTCCCAGTTCAACGAATTTTAATATATAACTCATATGGGAGGTACCATGCCACTTTTGCTAGTACGCCCACTTGCAAATTATTGCAAGTTCGCCAGTTTCTATCTATCGCCAATTTCTATCTATCTATAAAAAATTTGAATAATATAAGAGTTTCCAAGATGCACGAAATTTTGTATTTAATTCATATATGTTGTGCCAAGCCACACATTGAAAGTCCGCCCGTTATGCTCTAAATGTTCACATGGAAGTTAAAGTTTTTCGTGCAAAATTTGAGGATTCTAACTGTAATAGTTTCTCAGATAAACGTATTTTTGTATTTAATTTATATGGGAGGTGCCACGATCCCTAATGATAGTCCGCCTACTTTTTGTCCTAAATAATTATATTGACACTAAAGTTCCTCCAACAAAATTTTGACTCTAACGTTCAAACATACAAACACACATTCATTTTTATATATATAGATAAGAATATAAATTTTTTTGTAATTACTTCACGTGAGAGGCACCAAAATTGGGGACTCTAGCTGTTATAGTTTTCTAGATATACATATTTTAATAATTAGATTTTAGTATTTACTTCATATGGGAGGTGCCACGCCCGCTTTTGCTGAACTCCCTATTTTTGTCCAAAATATTTGTATTTAAACAAAAGTTACTTGTACAAAATTTGGGGACTCTATACGTGGGACCTCGCTCATTTGAAATTTCTACATAAAAAGCAGTTATAACTCCTTCCAGACATACAGGAAGATATTGTGAAAATTTCAAGAAAATCAGTTTAGCCCTTTTAACTGATTAAATAAAAAACCCACTTAACGATTTTGAAAATTCTAACTACAACAGTTTTCCAGATTAACAATATGTTACATATGAGAGATGCCAAGCAAATTATTGCAAGTTCGCCAATTTCTATCTATGAAAAATTTGTATTTAATTCATATACATATGTGGTGCCAAGCGCCCCATTGAAAGTCCGCCCGTTATTCTCTAAATGTTCACATGAATGTCAAAGTTCTTCATGTAAAATTTGAAGATTCTAGCTCTAATAGTTTCTCAGATATACGAATTTAATTCATGTGGAGGCTTCATGCTCCCCGGATGAAAGTCCGCCCTTTTCCCTCCAAAATATTCAGATGAATATTAAAATAATTTGTGCAAAATTTGAAGAATCTAGTTCTATTAGTTTCCCAGTTAAACGAAATTTTGTATTTAATTCATATGGGAGGTACCAAGTACCCCATTGGAAGTCCGCCCGTTATACTCTAAATGTTCAGATGAATGTCAAAGTTCTTCAAGTAAAATTTAAAGATTCTAGCTCTAATAGTTTCTCAGACATACGAATTTTTCTATTTTATTCATATGGGGGCTCTAAGCCCCCCATATGAAGGTCCGCTCTTTTTTCTTTAAAAATGTTCAAATGAATATTAAAGTTCTTCGTGCAAAGTTTTAAGAATTTAGTTCTATTAGTTTCCCAGATAAACGAATTTTTGTTTTTAATTAATATGGGAGGTGCCGCTCCCCTCACGGGTAGTCCGCCAATTTATTACCCAAAATGTTTACATGGATGTTAAAGTTCTTCGTGCTAAATTTTAAGAATTTAGTTCTATTAGTTTCCCAGATAAACGAATTTTTGTATTTAATTTATATGGGAGGTACCACGCCCCCTAATGCTAGTCCGCTTACTTTTTGTCCTAAATGATCATATTGACACTAAAGTGGCTCCGACAAAATTTGAGGACTCTAAATGTTATATTATCTCAAATATATATTTATTATTATATATTTATTTATATATTTATATTTTATTAATGTGGGCGTGGCTCATCGCCCACTTGAAATTTCGAAATAAAAAGTAGCCTATTACCTATTCCAGACATGCAGGAATACGCTGTGAAGAAAATCAGTTCAGCCGTTTAGTAGTCTATAACGTTCAAACATACAAACATATAAACATACAAACATGCAAACAAACACACATTCATTTTTATATATATAGATTTAAATTTACCTTAATATTTTAGACTTACTTTCATTACGCCTTATAATATGCAATTAAAAACAAAAATACCACTTAACAGACTGTTACAGAGCGTACTGAATTTAACCCATGTTCTGTATTTAAAATAATTTCTATGTGTGAGAAAAATGTATGGTAATAGTTATAGTTATAAAACTTATATAATTTTGTACGGGAGATACAATAGATTTTCAACGTTGTTGATCCTATGAAAAAAAAAATAAAAAAAATTTGCTTTTAAATTGTTATTGTTGAACCGAATTTCGACACTCAATTTGATTTTTAATAAAAATTTAATTATTAATGACAGAAAAAGATAAATCGAACAGGAATCTAACCTGCAATGCTTAGTTTGTTAATTCTCCATTCCATCCACTATACCACTTCGCTATTTTGTCCTCCGTTAACTAATATTTATACCCTACACCACTTTAGTGGGGAGGGTATATTGGGTGTGTGCTGATGTTTGTAACATACTAAAATATTCGTCCTAGGCCGACCTTAAAGTATACCAATCGGCTTAGAATCGTTTTCTGAGTCGATTAAGCTATGTCCGTCCGTCTGGCTGTCCATGTAAACCTTGTGCGCAAGGCACAGGTCGCAATTTCAAGATAATTGGATGAAATTTGGCACACACTCTTTTTTTGGCCCAAGGACGAAGCCTATTGAAAATGGTTAAAATCGGTCCATTATTTCACCTAGCCTCCATACAACAGAACCCCCCGAAAAGGGCTTCTGAGCTCATAATTATATTAAAACAAGTAGGAAAGTATAGTCGGGCATGGCCGACCATATAATACCCTACACCATGAGTATATTTTAAAAATTTTTATTTTTCACAAAGAAACTTTTATGTTGAATTTTACAAATTTTCTAAATGAGGCTTTATATAGGAGTATAGGTCAAACATGGGCCGATCCTCATTAAATTTGGGAAAAGGATATATTTTTAAATAATAGTTAATTATGTTGAGTTTCATTGCGATACAAATGGTTACAAGTCAATTTTAGGCGTTTAAGACATATTTTAAAGGGGGGTTTGTATGGGGGCTAGGGTCAAATAAGGGCCGATCATTACGAAAATCTGCAGTGTCATTCATACTTATATAAAACTTATTTGTGCCAATTTTTAGAGAGATAATAGTATATTTGACGTAATTATGGCATAAAAAGCCCAAATCGGGAGGTACGGTTGTATGGGGGCTAGGTGAAATAATGGACAGATTTTAACCATTTTCAATAGCCTTCGTCCTTGTGCCAAAAAACATGCTTGGTCCAAATTTCAACAAATTATCTTGAAAATTGCGGCCTGTACCTTGCGCACAAGGTTTACATGGACAGCCATCCAGCCAGCCGGACGGACATGTCTTAATCGACTCAAAATGTGATTCTGAGTCGATCGGTATACTTAAAGGTGGGTGTAGGACCAATATTTTTGTGTGTTATAAACATCAGCACAAACGTATAATACCCTCCCTACTATAGTGGTGTAGGGTATAAATACCAGTATATTGATGACCTTGCCAAATTTCATAGAGATCGGGACTCATTTGATCCTAGCTCCCATACAAAGTCCCCTTCAGAAAATTACTTGAATGTCCAAAATTAACTTATAAACACAAATATCGCGATGAAATTCAGCACAATAAAATATTATGTAAATATAAATATATAATATGGATAAATTGATCTTTTGATATCTTTTTATATATTTTGAGAATTATCAACCAAAATCCTGCACAACTTTTTCTGTATGTAGCGCCGTATTTATTCTAAGCTTTTCAAATTATATAATAATTTTGAATAACTCCAGCACACATTTTCCATTTACCATTTACAAATAATAAGTAAAATTATTTGGGTATCTGCTTTGTACATCTGACGATATTCTTGATATTTTTTAGATCAGAAAAAAAAACTTAATTTTATTATTTTTAAAGGAATTTGAAATCTTCCAAATTTTTCATAATTTTGTGCAGAATGCTTCATAATCATTTCGGAGTTTCTTCAATTGCCCGTACTTTTTCAAATAGAAAGAAAATCGCTTGAAATTTTGTACGGTTAATGGTACGTATTTTTGTAGTTAATAAAATGCCCCGAAGCCATTTGTCTCTATACACCAGGGTATTACAATTCAATGTACAGTGCACAGTGGTATAGGAAAAAAAAGAGGGAAATAATTCGGTAACTTCTAAACGGTTAATCCGATTTTAATGAAATTTGGTATGCACAAAGAGGAGGTGCATACCAAAGAGGAGGTGCATACGGCGGGGGGTCCTCAAATTAGGACACCTCGGCTATGTTAAATTTTTAAAACGATCCTATTTCTTCATTTGAGTTCCGATTTAAAAAAAATTTCGTATATAGAATCTCCTCATGTCGTCGTAGCAGTAAATTATCTCTTATAGTTTAGGAGATATTCGCATTTGAAAATTAAAATTTTTGGCGTCCTTACTTTAGTTTTTTGATAATATCGGGTCCAAATATTCCCGATTTTCGCCATTTTTTTTATTCGCTTAACAACAAGTTTATATATCAAGCAGTGAAAGAATTATGTAAAAATCATGACTGAGTCCAAAGTTATAGGCATTTTAATTTAAAAAATTACAAAAAAGGCGATTTTTTGCCATTTTTTGGGAAAAAAGTATCTTTTTCTTATTAAGTTATCTAAAAAGTTTCTAAGAAGATTTATATAGAATTTATACTTTTTGGAAAGCTGACTTTACATAAAATACGATAAATGAAACAAAACCTAAAAATTTTTGATACCGAGGGGACCAGGTCCATCCAAAAAACCCTATTTTTTATGGAAAATTCAATTTTGAGCAAAAATTCTTAAATCGCATAGTCGATATCAAATTATAGTGACCTGTTTTATATGACCCAATATGTTCTTAATCATTTTGTAACGGGTTTCGATAACCCCGCTCCTGGTATGGATATAATAGGCAAAAAACCAAAAAATCCCATTTTTGGGATTTTTTAAAACTTTTTTGGGAATTCCGGGATTTCCAATAAGAAAATTCGAAATTTTTATTTAATTTTGGATTTTGAGTAAAAAAATCTACCTAACTGTAAAATTTCATCAAAAAATATTCATAAATAAAATTTTTATTGCAATTTGAAAAATTTGTATCTTCGCAAAAACTGAATAAAAAACATTTTTTAATTTTTTTTTAAAGTATTCCGCGAATTTTTTAATTTTCAAAAATTAGATACAGTTTTGAAAAATAGACAAAATTACTTTTCCATTGATATATAACTCAACAACTCAACATCTTTTAGAAAATTTACCTAGTACTATTATTTTCATCCATACATTTGTTAGGTATGTTTTACTACCTGAATTTTTTTTACGATTAATCTTTTATTCTTTATCTCTAAAAAAAATTAACAAGTATTTATTTTATATAAAAATAGTCTTTATTTATTTTTTTTTTATAAATTAATATAATTTTGTAAAATAATCCGTATCACAGTAGTCCATATCTAAAAGATAAAGTAAATCTTTAAATTCATGAATATTTTCAAATGCTAACGTTTTGTAGCAAATCCAACGTTTCCTTATAGTAGATAAAACAGGATCAGAAGATAGAATCAGATTATTAAAAATATCTTCATTTTGAGACTGCCTAGAACACTTCCTTGAGCTAAACTGATGAATATGCTTAAAGTCTCTATTCCTCGATTATTGGGGTTCTTCTGTAAGCTCTCCTAAAGGCAGAATCCATGACATAATATCTTGTGAACTGAAGGTGTCATTTCTTTCCAGGGATATAATTCCAAAAGTAATTTAGAAACTTTTGTAGAATACTCTCCAAATTTTGTTGCGTTCACTTTATGCTTGCTATTTATCGCCATTAGAATAATATTGACCTTTTGCAGTAAATCCATATTAATTCCGGTTATTTCGGAAGTAGTTTCAAAATGTTTGAAAAAACGTCTAGCGGTATTACCATCGTTTGTGCTTCCATATCCTGTGAGTGGTTTATCAATATTTAATCCCATCCGCTTTTTAAATTCCTCTTGAATTCTTCTTTTCTCACTGGCTCTCATTTCCATTAACTCCTTATTGTTATTTGCACTTTTGTTTGCATTTTCCGGTATGCTTCTTTACTTTAAATCATATGCTAAATGTAGAAAATGTTCCAGAAATCGTATGCGAGCATGTAGGGAGGACATTCCAAATTGTAATGTTTCCTCATTTATTGACCTTTGCTTGGAAATATTCGAAAATTCTGATTTTTTATCACCACATATGTAGCAGTACCAAGTAGATGATGTTCCTGTAATGGCATTTCCAACTTTCCCATCAATTATTGTAAGTTTTAAATCATAGGACATGTTAAACGAATAATTTTCTATTTCGATTGTTATAGGTTCCAAGTTTTTAATTTCTGCTTTAATACGATTTATCAAATCTTGCGTTGTTGTTTTGGATTCCTTTATATACTTGTTGAAAATAAACTTTATCGTTTTTATACTTTATGAAATTATTTATTGTATAACTAGTAGTCTATTTGAATTTTGTATTTCAAATTTTTTCATTACTCTGTGATTCATATTTTAAACTTTGAACAATAAACATTATTTATAACAATAGGTTATGGGCCCAGACCCCAAACCTAAGAGAAAATAATTTGTGAATAATCTTCAAGAATAAAGAAGAAATATGGCGATAGTATCAGGAAGAATACCGTTGCTGAATGGAAAGAATTTTTCCACGTGGTATCTGCAAATGGAGGCAATCTTACATAAGAATCGCTTATTGCGAATGGTAAGAGGTGAAGAACCCAAACCGGAAGTTGTAGTTATCAATAGTAATGCTACAGCAGCTGAAAGTGCGTTGTATGATAATTATTTGAAGAAACAACGTGAGTACGATGATGTTGATTAAGATGCTCGAGCGGAGATTATAATTGCTCTGGAACCGGATATTGTGCGTATGGTAAAGAATATGCAGTCATCTCACGAAATTTGGATTTATCTGAAGAACACGTACGACCGCAAGTCTACAAGAAAGAAGGCCGAACTGTACAGGAAATTGCTGAATTTCAAGATGCCAGAAAATCAGAATATATCGCAATATTTGGTGGAAATTGATGTTGCAGTATCTGAACTTCGAGAAATGGTAGCCGATATCGATGAAGATTTTTTAACAGTGATGCTGTTAGATGGTTTACCAATGAAATATAAAGCAGTAAAAGCAGCATTTGACACTGCCAACGAATTTCCAACTCTCAATATTTTGCGCTCAAGACTCCTAGAAATTGAAGAAGATGGTGCTGAAGGTAATGCTTTCAAGGTACACAAATTTCAAAATAACAAGAAGAAGCATGGTAACTATAACAATATGGAGAATAAAGGTAAGAAAGATTTTCCTTATAATTGTCACAACTGTGGTAAAAAAGGCCACATGGCCAAAAATTGTAAAATCAAGAAAAATAAAGCCAATGAAGTATATGTAACAGGTTTCGCTGTATCATCAATTTTAGCTAATAGTTGTTTTAGTTCAGCGGAAGATAGTTTCACTTGGGTAGTTGACAGTGGAGCATCCTCACACATGACAAATCAGAAGTCACAATTTATTGATATGGATGAAACTTTTAGAGGATATGTCCGATTAGCAGATGATAAGAATTTGGAGATAATGGGTATCGGTACAGCTCAAATTAATGTTAGAGTAAATAATAGCATTAGTACAGTCAATCTCGTAGAAACTCTATATGTACCTGATTTAAGAAGCAATTTATTTTCAATAGGAAAAGCGGCAAATAAAGGTTGCAATATAGAAATTTGTCCAGACAAGATAACAGTCTATAAGAATGGTAAAATTTTGATAACTTCACAGAAGAAAGGTGGTATATATTGTATTGAATCCATTAGAAATGTTGCTGGCCATGTAGTTGAGAAATCAAATGACGATTTAGAGTTATGGCACAAACGATATGGCCATTTGAATACAGTAGATTTAGGAAAGCTTCAATCTAATTAAATTGTTCACGGTTTACCCAAATTCAAAATTAAGAATATTCAGTGCGAAAGTTGTATTCGAGGTAAACAAACCAGGCAAGTTTTTCCAAAGAAGAATGAAATAACATCTACTGAAATATTGGAATTAATACATACGGACTTATGTGGACCAATGCGAGTAGAGTCTATAAGTAAGAAACTTTACTTTGCCACATTTATAGACGATTTTAGCAGAAAGGTACATGTTCGATTTTTGAGGAAAAAGAGCGAATATTTTGAAGTTTTTCAAGAGTTTAAGAAACAAGTTGAGTTGGAAACAGGCAGGAAGATCAAATCTGTTAGGTCTGATAATGCCGCAGAATTAACAAGTAGCGAATTTGAAAATTTTCTTAAAGATTGTGGTATTAAACACCAGTTTAGTGTAGAATACACCCCACAACAAAACGGAATAGCAGAGCGAATGAACAGAACATTAGTCGAAATGGCTAGAACAATGATGTTAGAGGCAAAACTTCCAGAATTTTTATGGGCTGAGCTAGTAATGGCGGCATCTTATATTAGAAATAGGTGTCCAACCAAGCTGAACAATAATAAGACTCCTAAAGAATTATGGTCAGGAAGAAAGCCTTGTGTTAAACATTTACGGCAAATAGGAAGCAAAGCTTTTGTTTTGGACAAAAAGCCAGGAAAATCTAAATGGCAGCTAAGAAGCTCAGAATATAGGTTAGTTGGATATTCAACAGATGCCAAAGCTTATCGATTATGGAAGCCTGGATCCCATGAAATTGTTAAAAGTCATGATGTTAGATTTATAGAAGATAGTTTTGATATTAACGTTAGCCAGCAAGAAGATAAAAATCAAAGCTTTTATGAATTCAATTGGAATAGAGTAGAAACAAACCAATACAGTCCTACTACCGAAACGCATCAAAACGATTTAGAGTTAGCCAGTAATCAAAACCAATCTCCTGTAGAATCAAACCAAGTCAAATCAAGTAAGAAAAATAAATCGCAAGTTGTAGAAACAAGCCAAAATGAATCTTGTCCTGCAGATGTAAATACTGAAAACGTTTTAGATTCGAATCCAGTTTTGACAGATGATGAAGATACATCTTCAAGCAGTAATGACAACGTAACTCCAGAACCTTCAATTAAGGAACGACTAAGATCGTGGTCCATTTTTAAAAGTAGAGAGGAAGCTACAACTGTATGTATTAACCAGAATGATCCTAAAACGTACAAGGAAATGCTGAAGTCAAAAAATGCCGATGATTGGAAACGTGCAACTGAAAATGAGTATAATTCCCTAATGAAAAACAAAACTTGGGGATTGGTAGATTTACCCGAAGGTAGAACCCCTGTAGGATGTAAATGGGTATTTAAAACTAAGTACACACCTGATGGTAAGGTTGATAAGCTAAAAGCGCGTTTAGTAGCGAAAGGATATTCTCAAGAATACGGTATTGACTACAATAGTACATTTGCACCAGTCGTAAGACAAAACTCATTACGTTTAGTATATGCACTTGCTGTTGAAAAAGATCTTAAATTAAGACAGTTAGACGTGTCTACAGCTTTTGTCAATGGAAATTTAGATGAGGAAATTTTTATGACACAACCTGAAGGTTTCATTGAAGAGAAAAACAAAAATAAAGTATGTTTATTGAAAAAATCTATTTACGGTTTGAAACAAGCTAGTCGACAGTGGTACAAGAGGATAGATGCAGTTTTAAGAGAGTTTAGTTTAAACAAATCCAAGTATGATCAATGCATTTATTCAATGAATAAAGGATCTGATACAATTATAGTAGTGCTATACGTAGATGATGTTATTATTGCAAGTAATAACGAAAAAACCACTGAAGATTTAATTAAAATGTTATCAAATAATTTCGACATTCGAGAAATGAAAAATCCAAAACATTGCATAGGATTAGAAATCGATCAGAAGCCAGGATCATTAACAATTTGTCAACCAGGTTACATTGAAAATTTAATTGAAAAATATGGTCTTAAAGATGCAAAATCAAGTAAAATCCCAATGCAACCGAAAATGAAACTTGAAAAAGAACCAACAATTCCTGGAGAAGGAGAAAAGATAGATGAGAAAAAGTTTCAAGAAATTATTGGTTCCTTGTTACATCTAGCAATATTTAGTCGGCCAGATATTTCTTGCAGTGTAAACAAGCTTTCACAGTTCTGCCAAGATCCGAGAAAACAACATTGGAATGCAGCTTTGACAATAATTAGATATTTAAAAGAAACTAAAGATTATATATTAATGTATAAGAAAACGTCTTCACCTTTAGTTGGTTATGTAGATGCTAATTGGGCACAGGACACAAATGATCGAAAATCTCAATCAGGATTTTGTTTTATATTCGCAGGTGCAGTTATATCCTGGGAATCAATTAAGCAAAAAGTAGTTGCAACATCCAGTGCTGAAGCTGAATACATGGCTTTAACAGAATGTGCAAAAGAGGCTATGTACCTACGTTACCTACTAGAAGAACTTGGATATGCAACCAATACCCCAACCACCATAATGTGCGACTCACAAAGTGCCCAACATATGGCTAATTTTGGAAGCCACCACTCTAGGACAAAGCACATACACTATCGCTATCACTTTATACGTGATGCTGTTGAGAATGGTGCAGTTAAAATTGAATAACTCCCAACCAACGCAATAATTGCTGATATGCTAACAAAACCAGTCGCGAAAGTTAAGCAGCAGTTCCGCATAAAAGGAATGGGCTTAAGGTCAAAAACGATTGCAGTTAAGGAGGCGTGTTGAAAATAAACTTTATCGTTTTTATACTTTATGAAATTATTTATTGTATAACTAGTAGTCTATTTGAATTTTGTATTTCAAATTTTTTCATTACTCTGTGATTCATATTTTAAACTTTGAACAATAAACATTATTTATAACAATAATACTCAAAGCTTATTGGCCTACAAAAAGCTTTGGATCATGGAGTCGAATTCTTCCAAATATCATCGAAACTGGTTGATGGAGAATCGCTGTCAGCATACTTTCGAATTCTTAATGGAACTAGCGATGCCATAAATACACTTTTATACTCGGAAGATGATTCACTTGTGTTGATTTGTTTATATTCCGAGAGTGCTGATAATCCATCACATCCCCACTTACAAATGAGTTGAAGATCACAAGAATTTATTTTTTAGTTCTGAAGAAAAGTCAGAAGCAATCCTTAAAGCAGTATTTTCGAGTAGAGCGCCGAGTCCAATAACAGCCTTCCGATCAGTTATTTCAATAGGAGATGGTATAATGCTTTTCTTCTTTTCATTTATTTTGTCATATGATGGTAAAACATCCACTCCTTTTTCAGATAGCGCCTTTCTTAACGTTATGTAGTTATCACGACTTAATCCCAGCTGCAACATAAGCGCAATAGCTTCTTCCTCAGTGAACGTTGTATCAGATGATGGTGTGGGTATACTCTTTACAATTCTTTTCAGTCGTCTTTGTGATGCGGTTGGAAGAATATTTGCAATTTTTATGGCATCCAAAGGCTGTTTTTCTTTTCTTAACATTGCTTTAAAAGTGTCCGAAACTTCTTCGTTAGATAAGGTTTCTAGTGAAGTTGATAACTTTTTCCTCTTTGATTTTGAGCTCAAATCCTCATACTGCTTACAGGGAGCACCAACAGTTGATACGCAAATAGCAACTTCTACACATTCATCCAGCCAATCAAAAATTTCGATCGAAATTTAGCAATGGAATACCGAACACTCTTCAGTTTTATATCAACTGATTTTATAAAATTTTCAATTTTACATATATCAGTTTTATCCACTTTATTTTTATGCGCAGTTTCAATATATTTCAATAAGAAGTTGACTTTTTTCTTGAAAAGGAGCTGAAGAGTGTTCAAATAAAATGGAGCACAAATCATTTTTTTTTAGTACGATCGCCATGGTTAGAAAATTACAAATAATTACAAACAGATATAAACCTGTCTTATATACACAGAAAGAAATTACGACAAATCAATTGTCATATTAATAACCAAATTTGTAAATACAATTATTTTTTTAATTGTTATTTAAAATTTGTTATTTAAAATTGTTAACTTTTAACAATATTTTTCAACAACTAGTTTGTAAAATAGAACTACTATATTGTTGACAACCAACAATTTTATTTAAACAATGGATTTATTATATTGAACAATTATACTGTTCTGGGATAATATTTGTCCCTGATGCAAAACGGTATTTAAATGAAAAAGGATTGCCCTTTAAAGTGCTCCTTGTATTTGATAATGCACCAGGTCATCCTCAGGATTTAGAATTTGAGAATGTCCAAGTAATATTTCTACCGAAAAACACAACTTCTCTACTACAGCCCTTAGACCAGGGAATTATTTCAACATTTAAAACGCTTTATATTAAACGTGCATTTGCATATATTTTAGAGCAAATTGATAATAATACATGTGTTGAAGTAATGGGAGCACGGAAAAAATTTACAATATTAGACTGTTTAAAATATGTAGGATTATCATACACCGAAATAAAAAAAACAACGCTTAAGGGATGCTGGAAAAAATTATGGATCGGAATATGTGATAATAATAATTCTGATGATCTTTTAGAACATGAACGAACACAAATAATTGATTTAGCCCGAACAATTGAAGGTGAAGGTTTTGTTGACTTTGCTGAGGGAGATATTTTTGAACTAATGGTTGACAAAGAATTGGATGTAGATGAACTAGTTGGTATAGTTAATGAAACTGATGAGGAAAATAATGAGTCTGATGAAGATGATTCACAAAGCGTTGAAATGACATCACAAAATATTTCTGAAGGTCTTAAATTAGGCCGGAAATTAGGAAATCATTTTCTACAATATGATCCAAATGTTGAAAGAGCTCTTAAGTTCCAAAAATACATTTCTCAAGGCTTGGCCCAATATCGGGAGGTATATAAAGAATTAAACAAAAACTCCTCACAAATACTTATAACTAAATATATCTCCAAATCCCCACGTCCCCACATCGAACCAGAAATCATCGAATCGAAACGAGCGATGATTCGTCACCAACCGATGAAATACGATTAGTTGTCGAAGAAAGTGATGACGAATAAATATATGTAGGTACATATACTGAAATTGGTTGAATATAACTTTTTTGTTTGCTTAAGAGTTTATGTATTGATTTTTTGCTAATAACATTTTTATATGTATATTTTTGTGTTTTCTCTTATTTGTAGTGCATTTAATTTTAAGTTTTATGAATTTTATTACTATTTTGGTTGTTAAATAAAATGAAATTGTTTTCTTTTGTTTGCTTTGTTACGTTATTCACATTAAAACAAATAAAATTATATTAAAAAATTCTATATATACCAGTTTTTATAATTTTTTCGATTTACACGATTTTCTATACAAATTTTTTTGAATTCGTTTTACACGATTTTCTCAGGAACGTATCTATCGTGCAAAACGAGGGACAGGTGTATATAATTTTTAGATAACTTGGCAAAATTTTTGTTTCCTTATTGAGGGTAATAACATTTATGCATATGTCAAATTAATTTTAATTAGGTCGAGAAAAATGTATATTAATAGGCCAGTTTGATAACATTTTAATGTAATGATTTATCTGTACACAGAACACACTCATTTTGAATTTTATCCGGATGTAATCATTTAATTACGAATTAAGTGGTATTAAATGGTTTTCAGAAGTATACCTTATATGTGAGCTAAGACAACCTATGGACCGATCCGGAAGAAAAAATCCGTAGAATGATTTATATATACAAAATACACATTTATGTCGAATTTTATCCCGACAATTTTGATTGTTAATGTGCATTTGAGTCACAACTCCCATATAAGGAAATGGTCCTTATATGGGAGTTGTGACCAATTATCAACCGATAATGAAAAAATTTCGTATAATGATTTATATGCCAAAAAAAAAAAAAATTCAAGTCGAATTTTACTACAATAGTTTTATTAATTAATGAAATATGTGCGTTTAGGTGATTTTCGGAAGTGGACTTTATATGTATAGAAGCTATGACAAAACATATTTGTGTAGAAATTTATCAAGATATCTTTATTTGATAATGAAATATGTGCGTTTAAGTGATTTTTTTGAAGGAAATATTACCATATATGGAACAATCCGGAAAAAATTTGGTAGATTGATTTATATGCTCACAAAGCATATTCAAGTCGTACTTTATCCAGATAGCTTTATTATAATATGTGCGTTTAAGTGATTTTCGTAAGTGGGAGCCTATCCGGAAAAAATTTCGTAGAGTGATTCATATAAAGACAAAACATATTTGTGTCGAATTTTATCAAGATAACTTTATTTGACAATTAAATATGTGCGTTTAAGTAATTTTCGGAAGTGGGACTTATATGGGAGCTATGACCAATAATGAACCGATCCGGGGAAAAAGTGGTAGAATGATTTATATGTACACAAAACACATTCAAGTCGAATTTTATCCTTATAGCTTTACCCCCTTATTCACAAACAAAATTTTTATTTTATAAACGGTTTATAAATTAGATTTTGTATGGAAATTTTGTTTTATAAACCTTTTATAAAATAAAAATGTTGTTTGTGAATAAGGGGGTTAGAATTTAATGAAATATATTCGTTTAAGTGATTTTTGGAAGTGGACCTCATATGGGAGATATGACCAATTATGAGCCTATCCGGACAAAACGTATTTGTGTCGAATTTTATCACGATAGCTTTATTTGACAATGAAATATGTGCTTTTAAGTGATTTTCGGAAGTGGGCCTTATATGGTAGCTATGACCAATAATGGACCGATCCGTAAAAAATTTGGTGAAATGATTTGAATGTATATCAAACATATTTGTGTCGAATTTTATCCCGATAGCTTTATAATTCAATGAAATATATGCGTTTAAGTGATTTTCGGAAGGGGACTTTATATGGGAGCTATGACCAATTATGAGCCTATCCGGAAAAAATTTAGTAGAATAATTTATATTTATAAGAAATATATTTATGTCGAATTTTATCACGATAGCTTTATTTGACAATGAAATATGTATTTTTAAGTGATTTTCGGAAGTGGGGTTATATGGGAGCTATGACCAATAATGGGCCGATCCGTAAAAAAGTTTGTAAAATGATCTGTATGTATACAAAACATGTTTGTGTCGAATTTTATCCCGATAGCTTTATAATTCAATGAAATATATGCGTTTAAGTGATTTTCGGAAGGGGAATTTATATGGGAGCTATGACCAAATATGGACCTATCCGGAAAAAAATTCGTAGAGTGATTTATATTTAGTCTATACATATTTGTGTCGAATTTCATCAAGATAGCTTTATATGACAATGAAATATGAGCTTTTAAATGATTTTCGGAAGTGAGCCTTATATGGGAGCTATGACCAATAATGGACCGATCCGTAAAAAATTTGGAAGAATGATTTATATGTACACAAAACATATTTAACTCGAATTTTATCACAATAGCTTTATTCATCATTGAAATATGTCCGTTTAGGTGATTTTCGGAAGTGGACCTTGTATGGGAGCTATGACCAATTGTGGACCGACTGAGGACATACGTTAACAGTATGATTTCTGTTCATATTATATTTGCATGTACAAAATTTTGTGTTGATACCGATATATTTGAGGGAGTTATTAACGATAAACTAATTTCCGGGAATATATACCTTTGTATGGGGGCTATGGGAAATATTGGATCGATTCTAAAGATTTTCAACATAATTGATCACTGCCATGAAAAAATAATGTGTGACAAAATTCATCGAAATATCTTTGGTAGTTTCTGAGAAAACTTCAAAAGAATTATGAAAAAAACGTATTTTTTTTCGAGGTAGTCTGAAATTTTTACTCATAACTTTTTACGTTGTGAACCGATTTTGCTGATTTTCAATACCAAACTGCTTAGGATAATAATACATATCTTGGGTGAATTTGGTTGATTTCCTTTGCTTAGTTTTAACGTGAGCGTGTTTTACACAGACAGACAGACGGACATAGCTAAATCGACTCAGAATTTCATAAGGACCCAGAATATATATACTTTGTTGGGTCTTAGATGAATATTTCTTGGTGTTACACACGGAACGACAAACTTATATATACCCTCTATCACTACTGATGGTGGTGATCTTCAACTCATTTGTAAGTGGGGATGTGATGGATTATCAGCACTCTCGGAATATAAACAAATCAACACAAGTGAATCATCTTCCGAGTATAAAAGTGTATTTATGGCATCGCTAGTTCCATTAAGAATTCGAAAGTATGCTGACAGCGATTCTCCATCAACCAGTTTCGATGATATTTGGAAGAATTCGACTCCATGATCCAAAGCTTTTTGTAGGCCAATAAGCTTTGAGTATATAAAGGAATCCAAAACAACAACGCAAGATTTGATAAATCGTATTAAAGCAGAAATTAAAAACTTGGAACCTATAACAATCGAAATAGAAAATTATTCGTTTAACATGTCCTATGATTTAAAACTTACAATGATTGATGGGAAAGTTGGAAATGCCATTACAGGAACATCATCTACTTGGTACTGCTACATATGTGGTGATAAAAAATCAGAATTTTCGAATATTTCCAAGCAAAGGTCAATAAATGAGGAAACATTACAATTTGGAATATCCTCCCTACATGCTCGCATACGATTTCTGGAACATTTTCTACATTTAGCATATGATTTAAAGTAAAGAAGCATTCCGGAAAATGCAAACAAAAGTGCAAATAACAATAAGGAGTTAATGGAAATGAGAGCCAGTGAGAAAAGAAGAATTCAAGAGGAATTTAAAAAGCGGATGAGATTAAATATTGATAAACCACTCACAGGATATGGAAGCACAAACGATGGTAATACCGCTAGACGTTTTTTCAAACATTTTGAAACTACTTCCGAAATAACCGGAATTAATATGGATTTACTGCAAAAGGTCAATATTATTCTAATGGCGATAAATAGCAAGCATAAAGTGAACGCAACAAAATTTGGAGAGTATTCTACAAAAGTTTCTAAATTACTTTTGGAATTATATCCCTGGAAAGAAATGACACCTTCAGTTCACAAGATATTATGTCATGGATTCTGCCTTTAGGAGAGCTTACAGAAGAACCCCAATAATCGAGGAATAGAGACTTTAAGCATATTCATCAGTTTAGCTCAAGGAAGTGTTCTAGGCAGTCTCAAAATGAAGATATTTTTAATAATCTGATTCTATCTTCTGATCCTGTTTTATCTGCTATAAGGAAACGTTGGATTTGCTACAAAACGTTAGCATTTGAAAATATTCATGAATTTAAAGATTTACTTTATCTTTTAGATATGGACTACTGTGATACCGATTATTTTACAAAATTATATTAATTTATAAAAAAAATAAATAAAGACTATTTTTATATAAAATAAATACTTGTTAATTTTTTTAGAGATAAAGAATAAAAGATTAATCGTAAAAAAAATTCAGGTAGTAAAACATACCTAACAAATGTATGGATGAAAATAATAGTACTAGGTAAATTTTCTAAAAGATGTTGAGTTGTTGAGTTATATAGTTAGGTAGATTTTTTTACTCAAAATCCAAAATTAAATAAAAATTTCGAATTTTCTTATTGGAAATCCCGGAATTCCCAAAAAAGTTTTAAAAAATCCCAAAAATGGGTTTTTTTGGATGGACCTGGTCCCCTCGGTATCAAAAATTTTTAGGTTTTGTTTCATTTATCGTATTTTATGTAAAGTCAGCTTTCCAAAAAGTATAAATTCTATATACATCTTCTTAGAAACTTTTTAGATAACTTAATAAGAAAAAGATACTTTTTTCCCAAAAAATGGCAAAAAATCGCCTTTTTTGTAATTTTTTAAATTAAAATGCCTATAACTTTGGACTCAGTCATGATTTTTACATAATTCTTTCACTGCTTGATATATAAACTTGTTGTTAAGCGAATAAAAAAAATGGCGAAAATCGGGAATATTTGGACCCGATATTATCAAAAAACTAAAGTAAGGACGCCAAAAATTTTAATTTTCAAATGTGAATATCTCCTAAACTATAAGAGATAATTTACTGCTACGACGACATGAGGAGATTCTATATACGAAATTTTTTTTAAATCGGAACTCAAATGAAGAAATAGGATCGTTTTAAAAATTTAACATAGCCGAGGTGTCCTAATTTGAGGACCCCCCGCCGGGCCCCTGGTTGGCCCATAAGGTCCAAATTCAAAATCTAAACTTGACAACACCTCCTCTTTGTGCATACCAAATTTCATTAAAATCTGATTAACCGTTTAGAAGTTACCGAATTATTTCCCTCTTTTTTTTTCCTATACCACTGTGCACTGTACTTTGAATTGTAATACCCTGGTGTATAGAGACAAAAGGCTTCGGGGCATTTTATTAACTACAAAAATACGTACCATTAACCGTACAAAATTTCAAGCGATTTTCTTTCTATTTTAAAAAGTACGGGCAATTGAAGAAACTCTGAAATGATTATGAAGCATTCTGCACAAAATTATGAAAAATTTGGAAGATTTCAAATTCCTTTAAAAATAATAAAATTAAGTTTTTTTTCTGATTTAAAAAATATCAAGAATATCGTCAGATGTACAAAGCAGATACCCAAATAATTTCACTTATTATTTGTAAATGGTAAATGGAAAATGTGTGCTGGAGTTATTCAAAATTATTATATAATTTGAAAAGCTTAGAATAAATACGGCGCTACATACAGAAAAAGTTGTGCAGGATTTTTGGTTGATAATTCTCAAAATATATAAAAAGATATCAAAAGATCAATTTATCCATATTATATATTTACATTTACATAATATTTTATTGTGCTGAATTTCATCGCGATATTTGTGTTTATAAGTTAATTTTGGACATTCAAGTAATTTTCTGAAGGGGACTTTGTATGGGAGCTAGGATCAAATGAGTCCCGATCTCTATGAAATTTGGCAAGGTCATCAATATACTGGTATTTATACCCTACACCACTATAGTGGGGAGGGTATTATACGTTTGTGCTGATGTTTATAACACACAAAAATATTGGTCCTTTAAGTATACCGATCGACTCAGAATCACATTTTGAGTCGATTAAGACATGTCCGTCCGGCTGGCTGGATGGCTGTCCATGTAAACCTTGTGCGCAAGGTACAGGCCGCAATTTTCAAGATAATTTGTTGAAATTTGGACCAAGCATGTTTTTTGGCACAAGGACGAAGGCTATTGAAAATGGTTAAAATCTGTCCATTATTTCACCTAGCCCCCATACAACCGTACCTCCCGATTTGGGCTTTTTATGCCATAATTACGTCAAATATACTATTATCTCTCTAAAAATTGGCACAAATAAGTTTTATATAAGTATGAATGACACTGCAGATTTTCGTAATGATCGGCCCTTATTTGACCCTAGCCCCCATACAAACCCCCCTTTAAAAAATGTCTTAAACGCCTAAAATTTACTTGTAACCATTTGTATCGCAATGAAACTCAACATAATTAACTATTATTTAAAAATATATCCTTTTCCCAAATTTAATGAGGATCGGCCCATGTTTGACCTATACTCCTATATAAAGCCTCATTTAGAAAATTTGTAAAATTCAACATAAAAGTTTCTTTGTGAAAAATAAAAATTTTTAAAATATACTCATGGTGTAGGGTATTATATGGTCGGCCATGCCCGACTATACTTTCCTACTTGTTTTAATATAATTATGAGCTCAGAAGCCCTTTTCGGGGGGTTCTGTTGTATGGAGGCTAGGTGAAATAATGGACCGATTTTAACCATTTTCAATAGGCTTCGTCCTTGTCAGAAAACGATTCTAAGCCGATTGGTATACTTTAAGGTGGGCCTAGGACGAATATTTTAGTATGTTACAAACATCAGCACACACCCAATATACCCTCCCCACTAAAGTGGTGTAGGGTATAAATATTAGTTAACGGAGGACAAAATAGCGAAGTGGTATAGTGGATGGAATGGAGAATTAACAAACTAAGCATTGCAGGTTAGATTCCTGTTCGATTTATCTTTTTCTGTCATTAATAATTAAATTTTTATTAAAAATCAAATTGAGTGTCGAAATTCGGTTCAACAATAACAATTTAAAAGCAAATTTTTTTTATTTTTTTTTCATAGGATCAACAACGTTGAAAATCTATTGTATCTCCCGTACAAAATTATATAAGTTTTATAACTATAACTATTACCATACATTTTTCTCACACATAGAAATTATTTTAAATACAGAACATGGGTTAAATTCAGTACGCTCTGTAACAGTCTGTTAAGTGGTATTTTTGTTTTTAATTGCATATTATAAGGCGTAATGAAAGTAAGTCTAAAATATTAAGGTAAATTTAAATCTATATATATAAAAATGAATGTGTGTTTGTTTGCATGTTTGTATGTTTATATGTTTGTATGTTTGAACGTTATAGACTACTAAACGGCTGAACTGATTTTCTTCACAGCGTATTCCTGCATGTCTGGAATAGGTAATAGGCTACTTTTTATTTCGAAATTTCAAGTGGGCGATGAGCCACGCCCACATTAATAAAATATAAATATATAAATAAATATATAATAATAAATATATATTTGAGATAATATAACATTTAGAGTCCTCAAATTTTGTCGGAGCCACTTTAGTGTCAATATGATCATTTAGGACAAAAAGTAAGCGGACTAGCATTAGGGGGCGTGGTACCTCCCATATAAATTAAATACAAAAATTCGTTTATCTGGGAAACTAATAGAACTAAATTCTTAAAATTTAGCACGAAGAACTTTAACATCCATGTAAACATTTTGGGTAATAAATTGGCGGACTACCCGTGAGGGGAGCGGCACCTCCCATATTAATTAAAAACAAAAATTCGTTTATCTGGGAAACTAATAGAACTAAATTCTTAAAACTTTGCACGAAGAACTTTAATATTCATTTGAACATTTTTAAAGAAAAAAGAGCGGACCTTCATATGGGGGGCTTAGAGCCCCCATATGAATAAAATAGAAAAATTCGTATGTCTGAGAAACTATTAGAGCTAGAATCTTTAAATTTTACTTGAAGAACTTTGACATTCATCTGAACATTTAGAGTATAACGGGCGGACTTCCAATGGGGTACTTGGTACCTCCCATATGAATTAAATACAAAATTTCGTTTAACTGGGAAACTAATAGAACTAGATTCTTCAAATTTTGCACAAATTATTTTAATATTCATCTGAATATTTTGGAGGGAAAAGGGCGGACTTTCATCCGGGGAGCATGAAGCCTCCACATGAATTAAATTCGTATATCTGAGAAACTATTAGAGCTAGAATCTTCAAATTTTACATGAAGAACTTTGACATTCATGTGAACATTTAGAGAATAACGGGCGGACTTTCAATGGGGCGCTTGGCACCACATATGTATATGAATTAAATACAAATTTTTCATAGATAGAAATTGGCGAACTTGCAATAATTTGCTTGGCATCTCTCATATGTAACATATTGTTAATCTGGAAAACTGTTGTAGTTAGAATTTTCAAAATCGTTAAGTGGGTTTTTTATTTAATCAGTTAAAAGGGCTAAACTGATTTTCTTGAAATTTTCACAATATCTTCCTGTATGTCTGGAAGGAGTTATAACTGCTTTTTATGTAGAAATTTCAAATGAGCGAGGTCCCACGTATAGAGTCCCCAAATTTTGTACAAGTAACTTTTGTTTAAATACAAATATTTTGGACAAAAATAGGGAGTTCAGCAAAAGCGGGCGTGGCACCTCCCATATGAAGTAAATACTAAAATCTAATTATTAAAATATGTATATCTAGAAAACTATAACAGCTAGAGTCCCCAATTTTGGTGCCTCTCACGTGAAGTAATTACAAAAAAATTTATATTCTTATCTATATATATAAAAATGAATGTGTGTTTGTATGTTTGAACGTTAGAGTCAAAATTTTGTTGGAGGAACTTTAGTGTCAATATAATTATTTAGGACAAAAAGTAGGCGGACTATCATTAGGGATCGTGGCACCTCCCATATAAATTAAATACAAAAATACGTTTATCTGAGAAACTATTACAGTTAGAATCCTCAAATTTTGCACGAAAAACTTTAACTTCCATGTGAACATTTAGAGCATAACGGGCGGACTTTCAATGTGTGGCTTGGCACAACATATATGAATTAAATACAAAATTTCGTGCATCTTGGAAACTCTTATATTATTCAAATTTTTATACCCACCATCAAAAAAGATGGGGGGTATATTGTTTTTGTCATTCCGTTTGTAACACATTGAAATATTCATCTAAGACCCATAAAAGTATATATATTCTGAGTCCTTATAAGATTCTAAGACGATCTAGCCATGTCCGTCCGTCTGTCCGTCTGTCCGTCTGTCTGTCTGTCTGTCTGTCTGTCTGTTGAAAACACGATAGAGTCCAAATGAAAGCAGCTAGCGAGCTGAAATTTTGCACAGATACTTCTAGTTGATGCAGTTTGTTTGGTATTGAAAATGGGCAATATCGGTCCACAATTTCGCCTAGCCCCCATATAAGGCCCCCTTCAGAAAATGACTTTATCGCTCATAACTTGCTAAGGGAAGAACCAATAGCGGTGAAATTTGGCACAAATATGTTTTATGGGAACCTAAATCTCTTCGTAGAATTTTATAAGGATCGGTTCATAATTGACCCTACCCCCCATATAAAGTCCCCTTCAGAAAATGACTTTATCGCCCATAACTGCCTAAGAAAAGCATCAATAGCGGTGAAATTCGGCACAAACATGTTTTATGGGAACCTAAATCTCTCTGTAAAATTTTATAAGGATCGGTCTATAATTGACCCTACCCCCCATACAAAGTCCCCTTCAGAAAATGGCCTTATCGCTCATAACTTGCTAAGGGAAGAACCAATAGCGGTGAAATTCGGCACAAACATGTTTCATGGGAACCTAAATCTTTTTTTAAAATTTTATAAGGATAGGCTCATAATTGACCCTACCCCCCATATAAAGTCCCCTTCAGAAAATGACTTTATCGCCCATAACTGGCTAAGAGAAGCATCAATAGCGGTAAAATTCGGCACAAACATGTTTTATGGGAACCTAAATCTCTCTGTAAAATTTTATAAGTATCGGTCCATAATTGACCCTACCCCCCATATAAAGTCCCCTTCAAAAATGACTTTATCGCTCATAACTTGCTAAGGGAAGAACCAATAGCGGTGAAATTCGGCACAAACATGTTTCATGGGAACCTAAATCTCTTTTTAAAATTTTATAAGGATAGGCTCATAATTGACCCTACCCCCCATATAAAGTCCCCTTCAGAAAATGACTTTATCTCCCATAACTGGCTAAGAGAAGCATCAATAGTGGTGAAATTCGGCACAAACATGTTCTATAGGAACATAAATCTTTCCGTGGAATTTTATAAGGATAGGCCCATAATTGACCCTACCCCCCATATAAAGTCCCCTTCAGAAATGACTTTATCGCCCATAACTGGATAAGAGTAGCATCAATAGCGGTGAAATTCGACACAAACATGTTCTATGGGAACATAAATCTCTTTGTAAAATTTTATAAGGATAGGCCCATAATTGACCCTACCCCCCATATAAAGTCCCCTTCAGAAAATGACTTTATCGCCCATAACTGGCTAAGAGAAGCATCAATAGCGGTGAAATTCGGCACAAACATGTTTTATGGGAACATAAATCTCTTCATATAATTTTATAAGGATCGGTCCATAATTGACCCTACCCCCCATATAAAGTTCCCTTCAGAAAATTACCCTTTCGCCCATGACTGGCTAAGAAAAGCATCAATAGCGATGAAATTCGGCACAAACATGTTTTATAAGAATTTAAATCTCTTCGTAAAATTTTATAAGGATCGGTTCATAATTGACCCTACCCCCAATACAAGGGCCCCTTCAGAAAATGACTTTAATGCTCATATCTGACTTTAAGAAACATATGTGCATATATATAGCAATAAAATTCGACATAAAAAAATTTTATAGGAACTAAAATCATTTTCTTAAATTTTATGAGAAAATGACTTTAAAGCTCATTACTAGCTTAAAACTGCGAGTACTGAGTACGACATGAACAATTTTCGTATTAAGGTCTCCTTCAGAAAATAACTTTAAGGTACAAACTAATTTTGTGTGAGCCAAAAGTTCTTTATCAAATTTTATAAGGATCGGTCCTTAATTAGCCCTATCCCCCTTGTAAGGTCCCCTTCAGAAAATGACTTTAAAGCTCATTACTAGCTTAAAACTGCAAGTACTGAGTACGACATGAACAATTTTCGTATTAGCTACAATCTCTCACTAAATTTTATGAGGATCAGTCTGTAATTGACCATACCCCCCTATAAGGTCCCCTTCGGAAAATTACTTTAACGCTCACTACTGACTCAAAAATGCTATTACAGCAGTGAAATTCTACGTAAACAAGTTTTGTACTAGCCAAAAACTATTTATGACATTTTATGGGGATCGGTCTATAACTGACCCCACCCTCCATATAAGGTCCCCCTCAGATAGTGACTGTAACGCTCGTTACTGGCTGTAACGCTCAAATGCGACTACAGCGATGAAATTTCACATAAACAAGTTTTGTATGAGTTTATGGTTATAAATATTGGATCAAACAAAATTAATATTTTTAATTCGGAAGGTCCATGCTTAAGCCTTTATTAAATTCCCTCTTCCAAATATTTCCCTGATGTTCATAATAATATCGACATATGATTCAACATAGATCGATAATATCAAAGTTTATTTATAAGGATGATTTGATGGTGGGTATATAAGATTCGGCATGGCCGAATATAACACTCTTACTTGTTTATAGATAGATAGAAATTGGCGATAGATAGAAACTGGCGAACTTGCAATAATTTGCAAGTGGGCGTACTAGCAAAAGTGGCATGGTACCTCCCATATGAGTTATATATTAAAATTCGTTGAACTGGGAAACTATTGGGCGTGGCACCTCCCATATAAAGGAAATGTTAAATTAGTATATCTGAGAAAATATAACAGCTAGAGTCCTCATTTTTTTCGGAGGAACTTTAGTATCAAATTGAATGTTTAGGACAAAAATGGGTGGACTAGCAATTTTTAGGCAGTCTTGGTACCTCCCATATGAATTAAGTACAAAAATTCGTGTATCTGGAAAGCTATTAGAGCTAGAATCCTCAATTTTGCACGAAGAACTCTGACATTCAATAGGGGCTTGGCACCTTCCATATAAATTAAATGGAAAAAATCGTATATCTGGGAAACTGTAAGAGCTAGAATCTTCAAAAATCGTAGAGGAAGTTTTTTAATTATTATAACTTTAGGATAGCAAAACAGCTTAGAGATATGAAGATAAAGAAAATACTTAAATTAATGTATCATGGAAACTAAAACAGCTGGAGTCTCAAATTTTGTAGAAGTCACTGTAGTAAGTTTTCATATTATTATTTAGAGTAAATGACCAAGATATGCAACGTGAAATGGATTACAATCCACCAGATTTGGAGAATTTGGTGGCAGAAAATTTACCGCATTTACAAACAGAGCTGAGATTGGCATACAATACAATAATGTCAACAATTACAAACCAAAAGGAGGATTTTATTTCATTGATGCGCCAGGAGGAACCGGAAAAACATTTCTCATCTCATTGATTTTAGCTAAAGTTCGATCACAAAAGAATATTGTCTTAGCCACTGAGCATTCTGCACTCAAATTACCATTGAAAACTCAATTTTCTAAAGATTATGCATTTAATGTTTAGAGAAATAGGCAGTGGTTATGTGAGCGTTCTTTACTGGCACCCAAAAACATTGACGTTAATTGTATCAATAATATTATTTTGAATAGAATCGATGATATTTTAAAAACATTGACGTTAATTGTATCAATAATATTATTTTGAATAGAATCGATGATATTTTAAAAACATATAAATCCATCGATACTGTTACAAATAATGATGATGTCTTCAATTATCCTGTAGAATTTTTGAATACATTTGATTTACCAGGATTTCCACTCCACGAACTGAAGTTGAAAATTGGCGTTCCAATTATTTTATTGCGAAATAGTAATCCACCATGTCTCTGTAATGGTACTCGATTAAGAGTTAAGAAATTAATGAACAACTTAATCGAAGCAACGATTATAACTGGGCAATATAAAGGAACGGATGTCTTACTACCTCGGATCCCAATGACAACATCGGAAATGCCATTCGACTTTAAACGGTTGCAATTTCCTATACGTTTGGCACTCGCGTTGACAAAAAAAAAAATCTCAAGGTCAATCCCTGCAAGTGTGTGGAATAAATCTCGAAAATCCTTGCTTCTCACATGGTCGGCTTTAAGGTGCATGCTTGCAAGTTGGGAAACCTTCAGATTTGTATATCTACGCGTCCCAAGGCATTAGAATAAGAAATAATTATATAATTATTATTATAATTATACAATGATTTATTATATTTATTATATTTATTTATAATTATTATTATAATTATACAATTATATTTTCGTAATTTTGTAATATTTTGTAAATTTTATTTTTAGGAATAAGAAATAATATACATAAAAATCAATTAATCAATAAAATACTTTAAATATCAAACTTTCTTTGTCTTATTACTTTATGGTTTTGGATAGTGACAAACAAATATTAATAAAATTTTCATAAACAATGTATTTCAATACAAGGCTAACATTTTAAAATGATATTGCTGTTTTCAGAGACGTCCTACTTAATGTGACGACCATGAACCCAAGGATATAAATATTTCAATAAATTTTAGGAAAGTAAAAATAGGAAAGTATAGTCGGGCATGGCCGACCATATAATATCCTACACCATGAGTATATTTTAAAAATTTTTATTTTTCACAAAGAAACTTTTATGTTGAATTTTACGTTAATTCCAAAGTATTTAAGCAATTTATTGATAAAAAATTAATTTTCTAAATGAGGCTTTATATAGGAGTATAGGTCAAACATGGGCCGATCCTCATTAAATTTGGGAAAAGGATATATTTTTAAATAATAGTTAATTATGTTGAGTTTCATTGCGATACAAATGGTTACAAGTCAATTTTAGACGTTTAAGAAATTTTTTGAAGTGGGGTTTGTATGGAGGCCAGGGTCAAATAAGGACCGATCATTACAAAAATCTGCAGTGTCATTCATACTTATATAAAACTTATTTGTGCCAAGTATATTTGACGTAATTATGGCATAAAAAGCCCAAATCGGGAGGTACGATTGTATGGGGGCTAGGTGAAATAATGGACCGATTACAACCATTTTCAATAGCCTTCGTCCTTGTGCCAAAAAACATGCTTGGTCCAAATTTCAACAAATTATTTTGAAAATTGCGGCCTGTACCTTGCGCAAAAGGTTTACATGGACAGCCAGCCGGACAGACGGACGGACATGTCTTAATCGACTCAAAATGGGATTCTGAGTCGATCGGTATACTTAAAGGCGGGTGTAGGACCAATATTTGTGTGTGTTACAAACATCAGCACAAACGTATAATACCCTCCCCACTATAGTGGTGTAGGGTATAAAAATATATTTGATTTCCGCAGATTGTCCTCTTTCATTTCATACCCATACTGACTAAAAGTATTTAGTAAATATATTTTATTAAATGTCTATATCCTTAAAACTTTGAAGTACTTTTCACATTAAATGACCTCTAGTATCGTTCAATTCCAATAAAAAATTTAAAATTGTATCACTGTGTAACAATACAATTTTTTTATACCTCCACCACCATCAGTGGTGATAGAGGGTATATATAATTTTGTCATTCCGTGTGTAACACCACGAAATATTCATCTGAGACCCAACAAAGTATATATATTCTTGGACCTTATGAAATTCTGAGTCGATTTAGCTATGTCTGTCTGTCCGTCCGTCTGTCTGTCTGTATAAAACATTCTCACGTTAACACGAAGCAACAAAAATTAACGAAATTCACCCAAAATATTTATTATTGCAGTAGGCAGTTTGGTGTTGAAAATGAGCAAAAGCGCTTCACACCGGGAAAAGTTATTAATCAAAATTTGAAACAACCTCGAAAAAAATAAAAAATTTTTACACATTCTGATGTAACGTTCTCGAAAACTATGCAAGATAATTCCATGAAAATCACCATACATACATTTCCCATACAAAAGTACATATTCCCGGAAAATGGGTTTTTTGTTAATAACTTCCGTCACAATGTCGAAATCTTTACAAAATTTTACACATTAAAATCTTATGTCAATAGAATTAATTGAGAGAAAAAATTTTCTGGATCGGTCCATAATTGGGCATAGCTACCATGCCAAACCACACCTCCCCCCCCCCCCCCCCAACAAAATAACTTAAACGCAAATAATTCATTACTAAATGAATATATCCATAAAAAAATTGGTACAAGTATTGCTCTCACATACAGAAATATTATTGTGAAATTTTTGTTCCATCGATCCATAATTGGTTATAGCTCCCATACAAGGTCCCCTCCCGAAAATCACTTAAACGCGCATAACTCATTACTAAATTAAGATATCCATATAAAATTTGGTATAAGTATTGCCCATACGCAAAGAAATTTTACTGTGAAAGTTTTTTCTGGTCGGTCCATAATTGGTCATACCTCCCACACAAGGTCCCCTCCCGAAAATCACTTAAACGCGCATAACTCATTACTAAATTAAGATATCCATATAAAATTTGGTACAAGTATTGCTCTCACATACAGAAATATTACTGTGAAATTATTTTTCCATCGCTCCGTAATTGGTCATAGCTACCATACAAGGTCCCCTCCCGAAAATCACTTAAACGCACATAACTCATTACAAAATTAAGATATCCACATACAATACTAGTACCAGTATTGCTCATATGCACGAAAATATTACTGTGAAATTTTTTTCCGATCCGTCCATAATTGGTCATAGCTCCCATGGAAGGTCCCTTTCAGAAAATCACTTAAAACCACATAACTCATTAGTAAATGAATATATCCATATAAAATTTGGTACAAGTATTGCTCTTATATACAGAAATTGGCTTTATAAATGTGTAATTAGACCAATTCTAGCTTATGCTTCAATAATCTTGTGGACTGCTTTGGACAAAAAGTGTAATATCAAACTACTACAGGGAGTTCAGCGTACATGCTGCTTAATATATTTACCGACAGCCAGAAGGCAATTAGGGCGATATCAGGTGATAGAATTAAATCTAAGACCGTATTGGATTGTAAGAAAGCTTTAACTGAATACTCTCCCTGAGGTAAGGTTTACATCATATGGGTACCAGGCCACTCGGGAGTAGTCGGCAACGAAAGGGCGAATGTAATAGCTTTAAAGGGAAGGGAGCTCGATGTAGTTAACCTGACAAACACAAAACCATTCGACGCAACAAAAGCTGAATTAAAGATATGGATGAGAGAATTCCATAAGGCCTCTTGGAATAATGAAACAGTGGGTAGAACCACAAAGATTCTATGGGGTGACCCTGATGAGAGCAAGACGAAAAATCTCCTCAAAATGAGCAACTCTGAGGTTAGTATGATGGTACGTATTCTGAGTGGACACACAGGATTACGTGCACATCTATACAAAATTGGACGTGCGGATTCAGACGAATGTAGAGCAGATGGAGAGGACAGTGAAACTCTGGAGCACTTTCTTTGCCACTGTCAGGCATTCGTCGAAGTTAGATCCAAGTATATTGGAAGTGATGTTATTCCGGAAATAACATTCTTAACCAACACTGATTGGAAGATTCTTAGGAATTACGTCCAGGAAACTGAGTTTCTGAACATGGAAAAATAATACATTCAGTGAACAATTTTTTTTTCATGAATTGGAGCGCACAACAGACCCGATAGTGGACTAGGTGTATTTCTTCGGATTTGATGTAGTATACATCCTCCTATCAACCTAACCTACAGAAATATTACTATGAAAGTTGTTTTGGATCGGACCATAATTGGTCATAATTCCCATACAAGGTCCCCTCTCTTAAACGCGCATAACTCATTTACAATTTGGTACAAGTATTGCTTATATGCACAGAAATATTACTGAAAATTTTTTTTTCGATCGGTCCATAACTGGTCGTAGCTCCTATACAAGGTCCCCTCCTGAAAATCACTTGAACGCACATAACTCATTACTAAATTAAGATATTCACAAGCACAAGTATTGCTCATATACAGAGAAATATTGCTGTGAATTTGTTTTCTTATCGGTCCATAATAGATCATAGTTCCCATACAAGGTCCCTTTCAGAAAACACTTAAAGGCACATAACTCATTACCAAAGAGTGATACCCATAAAAAATTTGGCATAAATACTATTTTTGTACACAGAAATGTTATTTGAACATTTTTTCATGATCGGTCCGACTTTGGTCATAGCTTCCATTCAAGGTTCCCTCCCGAAAATCACATAAACGCACATAACTTATTACAAAATATTGATATCCATAAATTTAGCAAAAATATTGCTCTTATATACATAAATTAAACTATAAAATTGTTTTACGATGGGTCCATATTTGGTCATGGCTCTCATACTAGGTCCCCTCCAGAAAATCACTTAAATGCACAATATTCATTAACAAATAATGATATAGAAACAGAATTTTGAAATTTTGTCTTTATATACATAATTGGTCGTAGGTTCAGCATACTTTTACAAGTATAACTTTACTTGGGTCCAAATTAGGTCACTTTGTAATGGGTTAGGTTAGTTGGTCATAGCTAACATACAAGGTCCTTTTACGAAAATTTCTTAAACGCACATTACCATTACCAAATAAAGTTATTGATACAAAATTTTGCACAAATATTAGTTTGGTATACAAAAATTATATTTCAAGATTTTTTCACGATCTGTTCAAAACAAGGGTGCGGTCGGTCCCATACAAGGTTCCCTTCTGAAAATCACTTAAACACACATTACTTTTTACTGAATTACGATATAGATGCAAAATTTGACTGAAATATAGCTTTTATAAACAGAAATTTTGCTTAAAGAATTTTTTACGATCGGTCTATAATTGGTCATATCTCTCATACTAGGTCCTGCCCCTAAAAGCGCTTTAACCGTATTTAACTAGTTGCATTATCAATTTGTGTAGAACAAAATTATATATATGTATTTTGAAAATCCTTACATCTTTCACACACATGCATACATGCAAATTACTAAATATCGCTAAGCACTATAAAAATATAAAGAAAATGGCGTTTGTAATGTTCAATAAATCATAGAATTGCAATAGATGTAAACTTTTTAAATCTTGGGATTTTTTCTATTTAAGAAATGAGAAAACTTATTTCTACAAATATTTGATCAATTAGAAAAGTATTAATATATGTATAAGTAGCTGGTGGAGGGTATTTAAGATTCTGCTCAGCCGAATATAGCACTCTAACTTGTTTAAATTTCCAAACTAGAAACGTAATCATTAATTTAAAACCAAGGATAATAAAATCGGATATGTAGTTTAGAAAATATGCGGTATTTAACTTCATTCTTCAAAAATATATGTACATAAATTTTGGACTACGATAAAACGTAACGAATTTGAGAATTTTGGAGAACTTAATGCAAAGAACGTATATAAATTGCATATTTTGTTCAAAATTTTTTTAAAATTATCCATATTTTAAGATTATTGATTTCTTCGAACTGTGGATATTAATATTAATAATTGAATATTCTTCAGGCTCGATTTCGAGTCCCACTTGTGGATAAGTTATCTTCCAAATTGTAATGATATTTTTAATTATAAGAATATTGAAAATTTAATTTTTCGGACACAACAGTAGAATGGAATGCATTTTCAGTGTTGTATTCTTATCCATCATTACTCTGTCTGAATAGGATCAACAGAAATAAACAAAACATACAAAAACAAAAAGTATTGCTTAATTGCTAACTGACAGTTGGCTAAAGCAGCGACAAAGAGTAATGATAGATAAAAATACAACACTGAAAAAGCTCGTAAACTGCGATCTAACTCAATAAAGTAGAATGAAATTGGAATAAGGACTTGGTTACAATTCCCATATTCCATTTCTTCAACACTTGTGAGTTAAATAGATGATGTTTACAAGTGACATAGCATATGGCACAAGAAGATTGCTGATAAGGAGCCGCAGCGGGCCCGAAAATGCATTTCATTCTGCTGTTGTGTCCGAAAAATTAAATTTTCAGTATTCTTATAATTAAAAATATCATTACAATTTGTAAAATAACTTATCCCTAAGTGAGACTCGAACTCGAGCCTGAAGAATATTCAATTAATAATATTAATATCACAGTTCGAAGAAATCAATAATCTTAATATATAACACACTGGGCACAGTGAATATATATGTACATGTTTAATGCAATGCTGTTGATTCACGACTAAATAGGATCAACAGAAATAAATAAAACATACAAAAACAAAAAGTGTTGCTTAATTGCTATATGACAGTTAGCCAGCTGTTTAACTGTATTCTGGGGGCCTATTTGGAATAAAATTCCGATATTTCTCTTTTTAAAAATCAAACAGTGCCTATCAATTGAAAATATTTGTGTCTGACGGAATTAAGAGTTTTTCATGAACAAATTTTGGGGGAAATTATAGGGAATCCAATTTAAAAATGGGGATTTTTTTAGGACAACAAGCGTAAGTCAAAATTTTTCTGGCAACACTGGAAATGATTGACATATCATAAGCTCAAAGTTCTTTAATTTATTTCGGACGGCGGCCGTTTTACTACTGTGGTAAATTTAAGTAAAGTTTATTGGTGGTTGATATCTGTGCTAACATGATAGCGAGGACAACTATCAGTACTAAAAAAGTTTATAACAGTGGTGAAAACTTTCTTTATGTTTTAAATCAGGGTTTGTTTTTGCTTCACTGTGTTTTGCTTTTTCTTATTTGCTTAACTACAACTACGAGAAAATGAAACAGCAAAGGCAAACAGCAAAGTCAAAAAATCAAAATTAAACTCATTAGCTGTAGTGGTACAGTGAAATGTTTTCTGCTAACGCAGTCAGTCACAGCGATTAATTTCAAACGATCACTACTGCTTGCAGCGTTTCAGCTCTTGTGGTTTCTCTTGTGCTTTTGCTGTACTTATTTGCTGCGCTCTTTTACTTTGTAAAGAACTGCTTAAAGGTTTTATAATGTATATAAAATAACTGTGTGTTTGCACCATTCTCTTTGAAATGTTGTATATTGTGTTTGAGCTTCTTATTCTGTTGGCAAATTTTTTAAGTGTCTCGTGTTTTATGATAAAATAGTTTTAAGGAAAACTCGTTTTAGAGAGTTTTTTTGGTATACGTAAGTATGTATAATATATACATATATACATACATATGTATATAAATATAGATTTTTTTTAAATAACAAATTTTCGTGTTTTTTCCTTAATACAAGAACAACTAGGGTGGGTCGAAAATACGTTTTTCGCTCGGAGAAACTTCCAATAGTAAAATGATGTTATATTTTAACGTCAAATGGAAGACTGTAAAATATTATTCAATTATTTTTATTTTATATAAAAGTATATAGAAGGTTTTATTAAAATCATGAAGTACAAACAGTTTTAGAGGGGGGTCAATGTTAAATTTTTGGAATATTTTGCATTTTATTTTTTAAAACCACCTAATGTTTTTTTATTTTTGGTGGATTTCGACAAAATTAAAGGGTTAAAAATCTAGAAAATTTTGGAAAAATAAATTAACAAGGCTTGCTAAAGTTAACGGTTTTAAATTTAAAGAAGCGTACAAAATTTTAAACAATAATTAATAAAATTCATATAATATTTGCGACACGGTCGAATATTTAATTTATAAAATTTTTCGTAAATATTGTGCAATAATAATTGATTTGAAATGAAACAACAACATTGATTTTTTAACAAGAAAATAAAATTTATTTTGTTTCAAAAAACATAAAAAAAATAAAATTCATCTTAAAGCATTGATTTTTTAACAAGAAAATAAAATTTATATTATTTCAAAACACATAAGAAAACACTAAATTAAAATTCATCTTAAAGCATAAATTTAATTATTAAAATCCAATATTCATATGTATATAAGTATGTAGTGTTTAGTCATCGTCATCTTCAAACAATGGTAATGTTTCAATTGCCTGGTCTAAATATGTAGAATTCAGCTTAACAAGCAATATATTTTCAAGTGTCTCATGTTTCATGCGATTACGATTATCGGTCAGAATAAGCTTCAACGATGAGAATGCACGTTCAATAGTTACCTGAAGATACATAAGGAAAAAATACTCTAAATAAACAATTCAATAATCTTAAAAATATGTTATATATTACCTGTGTGGGAGGAACCGCGAAACAAATATTGCTCAATTCATATAGTTCAGATCACTATATTGTTTATTCCTCCAAAAGTGAAGCACGTTCGTGTCCACCCCTGGAAATGACAGATGCAGGTTATCTATTTTTGCGCCTACTTCAATTTCTTCATTAGATGTTGATGTAAAATTTTTTGTTAAATATTCAGTTAAATATTCATCTGCATCTTGTGAAAACTCAATAGCTTCTAATTGTGACGATGATGATAAAGGAGTTACAGTGCTAATCTGCTCATCATACAGTTTTATATTTTTTATTTTTTCATAAAGTTTTTTTAAATACTTGGTTGCTTCGTGCTTTTGTGTAGGCGTTAAAGTGTGGCAAAAACGTGGATCAAGGTAGAGGCATGAAACTAAAATCTCGTTGTTTAATAGCTTTTTTGTTCTATTTTCCATACTATTTAAGAGACTTTTTGATATTTTTTTAACATATATATTACCACCTTTTTCAAGAATTTTTTGGGTACATAGTTGGCACTTCAGCCATTCGGCATAAAAATTTCCATAATGTAATTGTTCTTCTTGAAATTTAACAATTGTTCGCTGAAGAGGCTCAAAGGCAATATAATATGCTTCAACAAAATTCCAAAAATTATCGCCGACTTCAAAATTTTCATCAATTGATTTATTTTTAATTGGTTCAATATTAATTAGGACATCTTTAGCATTTTTTAATGATTTAATAATATTGTAAGTTGAGCCCCATCTAGTTGGATAATCAAGCTGGGGTAACGTTAAACTCTTTAGTTCAAAAATTTCACGGTATCCGTTCGATGGCTTTTTTATAAATTTTGTTATATTCCTGCAGCTTAATAAAAAGTTCTTTATTTCTACATCTTTTATAACATCTAGAGCACAAAGTTGTGCTGTGTGTGTTGCACAGCGGCAAATTTGGATGTCTCCCAATTGTATTTGGTTATTGTCCTCAAATGAATTTATATTTTGTAAATACATTTCGTTTCCGTCCTCGACATCATGACCTTCGCGCCTCTCTTCGAAAATGCTACAATGGGATAGTATTTTAGTGGTCTTTATCATATTAGCCCCATTGTCGGACGTTATTGAGATTATCTGATTTAAATTAACATTATACTTAGTCAAAGTATTTAAGATTTCGGTAGCCAAATTTCTGGAGCTGCTGGAACCTGCGCCCTTGAGTTCTACCATTCCAAGTATACGAGATTGTATTTCGCTATTTTTTATAAATTGTGCGCTTATTCCAAAAACATTCCGTGATAAACGCGTTGCACTGTCTATTTTTAGAGACACTAATCTCTGACAAAGGTCAGCTGTTATTTCTTTCCTAATATTGTCGGACACTAATTTAAGAACTTTTTTACAGTTTCCACTATTAAGACAAAATCTTGTGCCTAACTTTTGACTTAAGCCAACGCAAATTGGGTTTAAAATGTTCTTAAAGTTTTCAGAATTTAGAACGTTGAATGGTATACTATCCTCGGTAACAAGTCCAATATATGATCTAAACCTTTGCAAACACAGTTTACATATGGCTAGATCATTTTCAAATTCATAATATTTTTCCACAAATTTACGATTAAAAACTCGACGCGACATTTTAATTCACTACTCGAATCGAAAATAAATAAAACTCGTCCTCAGTAAATTTCTACCGAACCTGCCAAATTACTTCACAAAACTAAATCAAAAACAAATAAATCTTGCCCTCACGTTTTCGGAAAAAACTAATCAAATGTAAGAACTCTTAATATTTTTGCATTTTCACTAATCAAAGAATTTTAAAGAGAAAAGGAAAATCATGAACTAAACTCTGTTTTGTAATATTGGTATTAAAAAGATTAATATGTTTATATGGAGTTTCAGTGTAGTCTATGAAAAAACCTATTAACATTTGTTATTTTCAAAAATATAGTTAAATCGGACAAACTAATTTTTTTAAATAAAAAACTGAAAAATGTTTAAACCTATTCATTACAACTGAATAAACCAATAAAGCAAAAAATAATATCAAAAATAATCAGTTTAAAATGAAAATATATAAATGATAAAAACCATAATTGGCTATTATGTATACTGTTACCGGAGTAACCGGACTTTTTTTTCTAAAAATTGTTTTATACAAAATTATATATGCATAATTATTACCAAATGACCATTACCAAACTAATAATTTATTTCGTTACTCCTAAATAACCGCATGTTACTTTAAATGCACTAGCATCTTCAAAAAATCTGGCATAAAAGAAACAAACAACAATCTAAACTCCCTAAAACGGTTATTTTATCAAAACAAGACACATTAAAAAAAATTTGCCAAAAAAATGAGAAATCCAAACACAATATACTTATATGTATACATATGTATGTATGTACATATGTACAACATTTCAAAGAGAATGGTGCAAACCCACAGTTAATTTCTATACATTATAAAAACATTAAGCAGGTCTTTACAAAGTAAAAGAGCGCAGCAAATAAGTACAGCAAAAGCACAAGAGAAACCACAAGAGCTGAAACGCTGCAAGCAGTAGTGATCGTTTGAAATTAATCGCTGTGACTGACTGCGTTAGTAGAAAACATTTCACTGTACCACTACAGCTAATGAGTTTGTTTCTGTTTTTTCGACTATGCTGTTTGCTTTTGCTTTGGGTACAACTGCTAAAAAACTTTAAGCAAAGCAGAAATTTAGGTGCTTTTGCTAATTTCAAGCAAGCAATACAAACCCTGTTTTAAATTACTCCAATTTAAATAACATAAAGCAGCCACTGCACTTTACATTAAATAATTACATAAAGACACCAATAAACGTACAGGGCATCTCAATCACCACCATCAGTGGTGATAGAGGGTATATATAAATTTGCCTTTCCGTGTGTAACACCAAGAAATATTCATCTGAGACCCAACAAAGTATACATGTATATTCTGGATCCTTATGAAAATCTGAGTCGATTTAGCTGTGTCCGTCTGTCTGCCTCAAACACTCTCACATTAAAAGTAAGCAAAAGAAATCAGCCAAATTCACTGAAAATATTCACTATTGTCCTAAGCCAAAACAGCCAAATCTGTCCACAACATAAAAAGTTATGTGTAAAAATTTCAGACTAATTCGAAAAAAATTAAGTTGTTTTCCTAATTCTTGAGTAGTTTTCTCAGAAACTACTAAAGATAATGGAATGAATTTTGTCACACATTATTTTACGCAGGGATCAAAAATGTTCAAACTCAAAACAATCGATTCAAAATTTCTCATAGCCCTCATACAAAGGTACATATTCTCGGAAATAGATTTATCGTTAATAACTTCGGCAAAAATATCGGTATCACCACGAAATTTTGCACATATGTATATAATAAGTACAAAATTAATATTACCAACGTAGATCTGTATAGGTCGATTATTGGTCACAGCTCCCATATATAGCTCGAAAAATACTTAAATACAAATAACTAATTAAGAAATAAAGATATTGGAATAATACTCAATATAAATATGTTTTATGTATACATATGTATATCACTTTGATAAGATACGCCTCAGAAAATCGGATATTTCATTGATAAATAAAGATATCGGAATAAGTATATTTTGTGTATATAAGAAATCTTAAAAAAAATTAGGATCAATGCATAATTGGTCATATTTCTAATATAAGGTCCATTTCCATAAGTCACTTTTTCTAATATATTTCATTCAATTATAAATATATACGGATAAAATCCGACATAGTGTGCTTTTTAAATCACTCTGCAAAATTTTGTATGATTTCTAAATGATAGCGCCCTCATCACGGAAGCACAATATAAACTTTTACAATTTATTACATACGTATCTAGAAATATTTAGCAGGGTTTTCATAAAAAGTAGCTTACAGGTGGAGGGTATTTAAGATTCGGCATAGCCGAATATAGCACTCTGACTTGTTATAATTTATGTTGTTCAGTGGAATTATCTCCAATTCCCAGGTTTCGGCACCAAAATGTTGTCGCGTTAGTATACGGACCAAATGAAAACACGTTGTTTTCCAATTTAAATTATTAAAAATACTTTATTTAAAATTCTATTAATTTAAGATTTCCTGATGACACAAAAACGAAGCTCTCTCCTCCACACTCGAAAAGACGACGACGACAGCATCATCAAAAAAAAAAAAAATAAAAAAAAAAATAATATAAAAAATAGTCTAGCAGACAGAGTTCCCGACAGCAAGTCAGAACATTATTACATTTGATAGTACTAAAAAATACAACTTTACTAGATATTTAAACACAACTAAAAAATGACTGCTACATTTAAACATAAAAACATTTAATAAATAAAGTAGGTTTCAAACGATTTTGGTAGATTTTTGACAAAAATTTGGTAGGATTAAAGTTTGGTTAGTGGCAACGCTGTTACCAAATACAGTTTGTAGTGTTGTGGTTGTGCAAAACAAAAGAAACTAGTGTTGCCAGAGTGGTAGCGGCGCTGGTATGCTCGCGTTCGCCGGGCTTGGAGCTCGCCGGATGGGGGTGGTTCTTGCTACCACTCTAGACACCTACACACACACATAAAAACCATACCAGCTAAAAGAAATAAACGAAATAAAATATAAAGGGGCACCGAGTAGGTTTCTGTCTGTCTCCCTGATGAAACGTACCTACAACCTATAACGGCTGGCAGATGTTGTGCCAGGATAAACCCTCCCACTCGGGATTGGATAATCCCGCCATGACATCCTAATATTAGGGATGTCCCAAAATTTACCCTGCAAACTTTCCTTTCCCTACTTACCGCCGCTTATATTGTTTAACCGATCATTTTAATTGATTAAGACTTTTAAAAATTTCATTTAAACATTATAAATGTTGGATTTTATTATCAAAATTATTCTCAAACAAACTTTAACAATATTAGATTTAAAATTTAGTTTAGTTTTAATTTTAAGTTCAGATCTAGGCTTTACAATTTAGATTTAGTTTTATATTTAGGCTTTAAATTTAGAATTTAAATTTAGCTTTAGTTTTAGATTTAAGTTTAAATTTAAGTTTTAAAATTTAGATTTAGCTTTAGTTTTAGATTTAGGTTTAAATTTAAGTTTTAAAATTTAAAATTTAGATTTAGCTTTAGTTTTAGGTTTAAATTTAGCTTTAGGTTTAGATTTAAATTTAGCTTTAGTTTTAGGTTTGAATTTAGGTTTAAATTTAGAATTTAAATTTAAATTTAGCTTTAGTTTTAGGTTTGGATTGAGGTTTAACTATATGCACTCAAATTTATGCTTGCGTTTCAAAAGTTCATAATTTCGCTCGGGGATAAACCGGATCTGGCAATTCTTTTTCTGCGGCAACTAGCTGGTTTACGGGAGGCAATTATAGAGCGGGAAGAGTTCTTTTGGCTGATGAGGCTTTCCTGTCCGTCCGTATTAGGGTCCGTTCGGGTAAACCAGGTAAGTAATTGAACATATATTTTAAGTTAACACACCTTTTAAATAATTTTGCTTGTTTTCACAGGTTTTTTTGTTATAAATATATATGGCTAAGACCACCTGAGATCTCAAAATCACGCGTTACTTTGTAAGAGGCCTGAGCTCAACCCTGTTCGCGCACGTTTGGAAAAAAAAAACGCAAACGGAATGGATTCGATACGATGAATGATAGGTAAGCCTAGCAATACGAATATATATTTATTTAGTCTAACCTTTCCTTTTTTTTATAGAAAATTATTTAAAAAGGACACTCGTCCGGTCCGTCTTGTCGTCCGGGTGCAAACTCACAGAAGGTCGGAAAACCAAAAATTATACCAGAGCACCCCAGGCGTGGTGGTGCTGGAAAACAGCTTCTCCCTCGTTGGACGGAGTCGGTGTTGAAGTGGCTTTGCAGGTTTGTGTTTTGCTTTGGTTTAATTTAAAATTTAGTTTTAAGTTTAGTTTTAAGTTTAGCTTTAAGTTTAGCTTTAAGTTTAGTTTTAAGTTTAATTAATTCTTTTTTTAAATAAAATTGATTTAATTTATATAAAAAAAATAAAATCAAAAATTTAGTTTTTTTTTTATGATGAGGCCACAGACTCCACCTTCTTCTTCTCTCCGAGCAAAAATCAAAAAGGACCGACATTTTTTCCTTTTGGCATCTAGAAACCTCGGTTACCAATATGGCTTCAACAAATTTTCAGCAATTTGTTTGCCTACACCTTCTTCTTCTCTCCGAGCAAAAATCAAAAAGGACCGACATTTTTTCCTTTTGGCATCTAGAAACCTCGGTTACCAATATGGCTTCAACAAATTTTCAGCAATTTGTTTGCCTACATAAAATTTTTTTCTAAAGCTATTTGTTTTTGTTTTTATTCATCTTCTTCTTTCCAAAAAAAAATCCCTTTTTCATTGTGTTGCCACCTGTTTAAGTTTCTTCTTCTTCTATTCAGTAGCTCTATTACAGGGAGCACACGACAAGTTAACCAAAAGAATTAAACAATTGAAAAATATAAACAGCTGTTTCTTGTTGATATGAATTTATAATTCAGTGGTGTCACTTTATCGTTTTTATACCCTGCACCACCATCAATGGTGAAAGAGGGTATATATAACTTTGTCACTCCGTGTGTAACACCAAGAAATATTCATCTGAGACCCAACAAAGTATATATATTCTTGGTCCTTATGAAATTTTTGAGTCGATTTATCTATGTCCGTCTGTCCGTCGTAAAAACGAAGTGAAATAAATTATTGAATTTGGGGTTTTTCTATTTAAGACATGAGAAAACTTATTTCTACAAATATTTGATCAATTAAAAAAGTATTAATATAAAAGTAGCTGGTGGAGGGTATTTAAGATTCGGTTCAGCCGAATATAGCACTCTAAGCTTTTTTTAACACATGCTAATACAATTTTCACAAAAACTATGCAATATAATTTCATAAAAATCAGCACACAATTGTTTCTATATGAAAGCTTGATTTCTGTTAAAAATGGGCGGAATAAGTCCACAATTTCATATACCTCCCATACAAATGTACATATTTCTGGAAAATGCATTAATTGTTAATAAATTCCGGTAGAATGGCAAAATCTTTACAAACTTTTACAAGTAAAAGTTTTATGTCAATTGAATTCATATAGAAGAAAAATTTTCTGAATCAGTCCATAATTGGACGTAGCTCCCATACAAGGTTCCCTCCTGAAAATCACTTAAGCGCATATTACACATTACTAAATAATGATAATCATACAAAATTTGACGTATAAGGATTGTTTTGGGTGAGTTTCGTGGATTTCTATTTCTTCGTTTGAACGTGAGTGTGTTTTACACAGACAGACGGGCGGAAGAACGGACATAGCTAAATCGACTCAGAATTTCATAAGGATCAAGAATATATATACTTTGTAGGGTCTCAGATTAAATTTATTACAATTCCATGATTTATTGAACATTACAAACGCCATTTTCTTTATTTTTTTATAGCGCTTAGCGATATTTAGTAATTTGCATGTGTGTAAAAGATTTAAGGATTTTCAAAATAAATATATATATATAATTTTGTTCTACACAAATTGATAATGCAACTAGTTAAATACGGTTAAAGCGCTTTTAGGGGCAGGACATAGTATGGGAGATATGACCAATTATAGACCGATCGTAAAAAATTCTTTAAGCAAAATTTCTGTTCATAAAAACTATATTTCAGTCAAATTTTGTATCTATATCGTAATTTAGTAATAAGTAATGTGTGTTAAAGTGATTTTCTGAAGGGAACCTTGTATGGGACCGACCGCACCCATGTTATGAACCGATCGTGAAAAAATCTTGAAATATAATTTTTGTATACAAAATTAATATTTGGGCCAAATTTTTTATCAATAGCTTTATTTGGTAATGAGTAATGTGCGTTTAAGAGATTTTCGTAAAAGGACCTTGTATGGGAGCTATGACCAATTATGTATATAAAGACAAAATTTCAAAATTCTGTATCTATATCATTATTTGGTAATGAAGATTGTGCATTTAAGTGATTTTCTGGAAGGGACCTAGTATGAGAGCTATGACCAAATATTGACCGCTCGGAGAAAAATAATAAGTAATATTTTCGTGCATATGTGGATATCTTAATTTTGTAATGAGTTATGTACGTTTTAGTGATTTTCGGGAGGGGACCTTGTATGGGAGATATGACCAATTATGGACCGATTAGAAAAAACTTTCACAGTAAAATTTCTTTGTGTATGAGCAATACTTATACCAAATTTTATATGGATATCTTAATTTAAGTGATTTTCGGGAGGGGACCTTGTATGGGAGCTATCACCAATTATGGACCGATGGAAAAAAAAATTTCACAGTAATGTTTCTGTATGTGAGAGCAATACTTGTACCAAATTTTATATGGATATCTTAATTTAGTAATGAATTATTTGCGTTTAAGTTATTTTCGGGAGGGGACCTTGTATGGGAGCTATGTCCAATTATGGACCGATCCAGAAAATTTTTTCTCTGAATGAATTCTAATCACATAAGATTTTAATTTGTAAAATTTTGTAAAGATTTCGACAAAGTTGTTAACAAAAAACCCATTTTCCGGGAATATGTACTTTTGTATGGGAGGTATATGAAATTGTGGACCGATTCTGGCAATTTTCAGCAGGAGTCAAGCTCTTGTGTAGAAACGAATGTATGGTGATTTTCATGGAATTTTCGTGGTGTTACACGCGGAATGACAAACTTATACATATATACCCTCTATCACCACTGATGGTGGTGGAGGGTATAAAAAATATATGTATATTTTTCTATAACAAAATGGGAAGACATGGTACTTTAACTTACAAATGCAAACAAGATTGTAATCTACATACATTACATTCTTATTTGCAGGCATTTATAGGCGTCTCATTAACTTCGCTTAGAACTCCACACATTATGTAAGTGAAATTTCAATTTGTCTTAATGATATTGTGGCTTACATTCTAAGCGAGAGCACATCGATGAGGCAGCTTAGGACACTTTTATGTTAAATCTAAGTGGAAGAATAAGTGAAAGCATCACCACTGACTACCAGGAAATATCATTTAGATAAGCGAGTACATAATGTGTATTTTTACCACTGGGATGTTAACCTTACAAATTTTGGCACAAATATTGCTTTTATATAAAGAAATGATATTGTAAAATTTCTATACAAAATTTGCTACAAATATTACTTTTGTATACAAATATTTTATTTTAGAATTGTTTCACGGTCGGACCATAACTCATTACCAAATAATGATATCCTTTAAAATTTGGCACAAATATTAATTTAGTTTACAAAAATTTTGTTTAAAAACAAGTTAGAGTGCTATATTCGGCTGTGCCGAATCTTAAATACCCTTCACCAGCAAGCTTCTTTTTATTAAAATCCATTTAACTATTTAATTTTTAGATAACTTGACAAAATTGTTGTTTCCGTAGTGAGGATACTAACATTTATGCATATGTGGAGCTAATTTTGATATGGTTCATAAAATTTTATATTAATAGGCCAGTTGTAAACATTTTAATATAATGATTTATCTATACACAAACATACTCATGTCGAGTTGTGACCAATTATGGACCGATCAAGAAAAAATTTCGTATAATGATTTATATGCAAAGAAAAAAAAATCAAGTCGAATTTTAATCCAATAGATTTATTAATTAATAATATATGTGCGTTTAAGTGATTTTACGAAGAGGACTTTATATAGGAGCTATGACCAATTTCGGGCCTCTTCAGAAAAATTTCGTAGGGTGATTCATATGTATGTACACAAAACATACTTGTGTCGAATTTTATCAAGATAGCTTTATTTGACAATGAAATATGTGAGTTTAAATGATTTTCGGAAGAGAGTTATGACCAATAATGGACCGATCCGGGGCAAAATTGGTATTATGATTTATATGTACACAAAACATATTCAGGTTGAACTTTATACAGATAGCTTTATTTATCAATGAAACATATGCGTTTAAGTGATTTTCGGAAGTGAACCTTATTTGGGAGCTATGACCAATTGTGGACCGACTGAGATTTACGTTAGTAGTTTGTAGTATGATTTCTGTTCATATTATATTTGCATGTACAAAATTTTGTGTTGATACCGATATATTTGAGGGAGTTATTAACGATAAACTAATTTCCGGGAATATACACCTTTGTATGGGGGCTATGGGTAATATTGGATCAATTGTTATGAGTTTGAACATCAAGTATGGTAGAAAAAAATATGGTGTGACACAATTCATCGAAATATCTTTGGTAGTTTCTGAGAAAACTGCATAAGAATTGAGAAAAAAACGTTATTTTTTTTCGAGGTAGTCTGAAATTTTTACTCATAACTTTTTACGTCGTGAATTGATTTTGCTGATTTTCAATACCAAACGGTACCGGATAATAAAGAATGTTTTAGTTGAAGTTCGTGAATTTCTATTGCTTCGTTTTAACGTGAGCGTGTTTTACACAGAGAGACAGATGGACAGACGGACATAACTAAATCGACTCAGAATTTCATAAGGATCAAGAATATATATATTTTGTTGGGTGTCAGATGAATATTTCTTGGTGTTGCACACGGAATGACAAAGTTATATATAACCTATATCACCACTGATGGTGGTGGAGGGTATAAAAAATTTCACGATCGGCACATATTTGGTCATAGCTCCCATATAAGGTCCCCTCCCAGATATCTCTTAAGTTCACATTACCAAGCAATGATATACATGCAAAATTTGACACAGACTTTACTTTTGTATACAAAATGTTGTTTTAATTTTTTTTCACGATCGGTTCATAATATGAGTCCGATCGGTCCCTTCTTCCCAAAATCACTTTAATGCACAATACTTATTACCAAATAGCTACATATGTACACAGATGGGCAAAAGTCACCGTCATGAGGCCTCTAGAATGTTTGATTAGTTCCCACACCCAAAAAATAATTGAAACACAAAAATTTTTAAACTCAACATAAATTTTAATTTATTTAAAAATTATTTCAGTTAAAACTATTCCTTTTACTTATACTTATTAAAAAAATTAAAATAAAGTAACTAGTTCATATTTCTCTTGGACAAAATTCACCGTCAGATAAAGATGTATCAATACATCAACGAAAGAAAATATTATTTTAGTATGAAGCAGGGATTTCAAAAAATGTTGTTTTAATTTTTTTTCACGATCGGTTCATAATATGAGTCCGATCGGTCCCTTCTTCCCAAAATCACTTTAATGCACATCACTTATTACCAAATAGCTACATATGTACACAGATGGACAAAATCACCGTCATGAGGCCTCTAGAATGTTTGATTAGTTCCCACACCCAAAAAATAATTGAAACACAAAGATTTTTAAACTCAACATAAATTTTAATTTATTTAAAAATTATTTCAGTTAAAAATATTCCTTTTACTTATACTTATTAAAAAAATTAAAATAAAGTAACTAGTTCATATTTCTCTTGGACAAAATTCACCGTCAGATAAAGATGTATCAATACATCAACGAAAGAAAATATTATTTTAGTATGAAGCAGGGATTTCAAAAACTACTGATTGCAGTCGCAATTTACTAAATATTTTACTAAATCTAGTTTTAGGCTAAAAAATAAGTAACTTGTTAAAGTTTTTAATCACAAACTAATTGAATACAGTGAACTGTGCGCACACGCTCCTGCAATAACTAGCAAGTTATTTTGTTTTTCTTCAGCAGCCACACAAACAAGCAGCGGCCATGTTAAGTTTTTGCAACTCAACCGAACTGAACACGACGACTGAACAGTGCAAAAATTTTTGAGTAAGATGCTTGCTTATTGTTTAGTTCTTGGTTTCGTTTTCTTACTATGCACGTAATAAAAACTGGATAGTAGCGTAATTTGACTGGATATTAAGACGTAATTTGACTGGAAAGTATGGCTGAAAAGACTTGATGAGTGGTTTGATTTGAAAGATTTTGTTGTTGCGTGCGCTTTTTGTTCAGCTTAGTAGAATGGAGTGTTTTTTATTTTGGTGTTTACATTTTACAATGATAAATATAAATAATATCGCTAATTTAAATAAATTATGTATAATATTTGTAAATTTAGGTATAAAATATATGTTACTAGCATACCCTGGGTGCTTCGCTACCCTAACTTAAATTAAATACATATAAAATTTTGTTTACTTTTATAGAAAATTAAAATTGATTAAACAATTTTTAATGTTTCAGTTTAAAACTTACGTTCAATATCACGTGATTAAATTCGCATTCAGCAAGAAGCTTGTATTTTTAGTTTCATTCATTTAGCTTCCGCATTATAGAAAATTTCGAAAGTACTAATTGAAAAAAAGTACTATAAAGTACCTCTAATAGATTATCATTTAATCAAAAATTTTATGTTTCTATGTTCAATCTATCTATCTATATATATAAAAATGAATGTGTGTTTGTTTGTATGTTTATATGTTTGAACGTTGTAGACTACTAAACGGCTGAACCGATTTTCTTGAAATTTTCACAACGTATTCCTGCATGTCTGGAATAGGTAATAGGCTACTTTTTATTTCGAAATTTCAAGTGGGCGATGAGCCACGCCCACATTAAGAAAATATAAAATCCATATATTTGAGATAATATAACATTTAGAGTCCTCAAATTTTGTCGGAGCCACTTTAGTGTCAATATGATCATTTAGGACAAAAAGTAAGCGGACTAGCATTAGGGGGCGGGGACCTCCCATATAAATTAAATACAAAAATTCGTTTATCTGGGAAACTAATAGAACTAAATTCTTAAAATTTAGCACGAAGAACTTTAACATCCATGTAAACATTTTGGGTAATAAATTGGCGGACTACCCATGAGGGGATCGGCACCTCCCATATTAATTAAAAACAAAAATTCGTTTATCTGGGAAACTAATAGAACTAAATTCTTAAAACTTTGCACGAAGAACTTTAATATTCATCTGAACATTTTTAACGAAAAAAGAGCGGACCTTCATCTGGGGGGCTTAGAGCCCCCATATGATAGATACAACTAGATTCTTAAAATTTTTCACAAATTATTTTAATATTCATCTGAATATTTTGGAGGGAAAAGGGCGGACTTTCATCCGGGGACCATGAAGCCTCCACATGAATTAAATTCGTATATCTGAGAAACTATTAGAGCTAGAATCTTCAAATTTTACATGAAGAACTTTGACATTCATGTGAACATTTAGAGAATAACGGGACTTTCAATGGGGCGCTTGGCACCACATATATGAATTAAATACAAATTTTTCATAGATAGATAGAAATTGGCGAACTTGCAATAATTTGCTTGGCATCTCTCATATGTAACATATTGTTAATCTGGAAAACTATTGTAGTTAGTGTTTCGCTCAAAGCTTTGGATGGGGATGAAAGGCTGGATGATTGAAAACTTTATTATTCTCTCTGAGCCAAAACAAAATATATGAATATATTTTGTAACTCAGAATAATTTAATAAGCAAGGAATGAAAAAAAAAGAAAGAAAATAAAACACACGAATTAGGATTTCTTTTCTTTGGATATTTATTAAATTATTTAGGATTAAGGAATTCTTACCAAGGAAAGGAAAGTGGACCAATTTGCACAAAAGAAAGTTTCTATCTTGCGGAAATAAGATTTTACGACATATTTGAAATAATTGACGTTTTATTTAGAACTTTATGACATCTTTACGTAGGATTAAGGAATTCTTACCAAGGAAAGGAAAGTGGACCAATTTGCACAAAAGAAAGTTTCTATCTTGCGGAAATAAGATTTTACGACATATTTGAAATAATTGACGTTTTATTTAGAACTTTATGACATCTTTACGTATGCTGCAATTCATAGTATTCAGCATCGATATATGTCATAGGAAATAGGAATTTGCGGGGAAATTAGAAAGAAACGGACAATTGTTGTTTGGCATAAACATTACCGCCCGCCTTGCAGTATACAAACTATGGAAAAAAGGAATAAGGATTGTCGTAAAATACTTATTTCTGCTAGAAGGAATTACAAAATATAGTTGTGAGGTTATGAAAACTTAATGTCAATATTAGTAAGTTGATTCCTTTGGACATCTGTGCTACAGAAAGGAAAAGAATAAATAACAATATTTGTTGCAAAAGGAAATAAAAGGAAATATATGGATATATGGAATTCAATGAATATATTTTATTGGAAAATTCAGTGTAAGGAGAATTCATGTTCGTTTGTTTTCATACATTTTGCTTTACGTTATATACAAGTGCATGTGGTATATTATTCATGTGAGACACGCCCGTAAATGGTTCATCCAAAGATGGTACTTTGCGCCGTTGGCAACCCTGTTTTGGTAAAAACACCCTCTCTCATCACCTTCGGATACAAATCAACGCCGATGATGACGTCAATTCCAGCGGATTCGAAGAATTTAGGGTCCGCTAAGAACAAATCTCGGAAATGTTGCATAAAATTCACTGGCAATGAGTTCATGGGAGTTTTTACTAGAAATCCGATTGTCAACCCGGAAAATGTCCTCGATCTTGGACTCAGAATCGAATATGGATTTGAGTGTTGCAGGACATACGGTTTCATTCTCCATTGTCAAAGTTGTTAGCCGCAATGTTTCGACAATTCTCTTTGAGATGCGACTGACAGTAGTGCCAGAATCCAGGAGACAGCGCGCATGGGTATTCGTGGAGCCAATCTTCACTAAAACCGTCGGCAATAGAATTACGCTATTCTGTCGTAGGAGCGACGTTAATGTAGTTGCCGAAGTCGTTGGAGCAGCTAATTTTTTTTCGAGCAGCTTGCGAAGTCGAGGGTCTAGGCGACGGAGAACGAGATCGAAAGTTGGAGCGGGTAAGACTTATGCCGAAATCTTTCAAAAGCCGGGGGTTGATATGGAGAAGGGTGTGGTGGAATTTGCTGCAATGCGTTTTTACGGCGTCCAGACGTTCATTCATGTTCATCGCGAGGAACTTGCGACAGACGCGTAACGGATGCGGACGTGCACATAAACGGCATAGGAACCGGTTGTAATTGCTAGGCAGCTTGATGTGCTGTTGGCGACGGCGACGATTATTGGAGCTTTTGGAGTTTTTGGTTTGGCGTTTAGGCATGATGCTCTGAAAGGAATAAAGTTGGTTGGAAGATCTTAGAGAATGTAGAGAGGAAGTGGATGACTAGGATTCGAATAAGAAAACTAATTTATGGATTGGCCTTGTTATTAGACCACGTTGCGTATATATGTCGGCAACTCGAACTTTCTTATCGGATCCGGTATGCACTTTTTCAATTCTACCTAGCCGCCAAAAGTTTGAAGGGAGATTTTCATCCTTAATGACAACCAATGTCCCGGGTTTGACATTATCTTCGGAAGTCTTCCATTTAGTTTGTTTCTGCATCTCCTTCAAATATTCGTTTTTCCAACGAAAGCAGAAATTTTGATGAACTAATTTCAGACGTTGCCAACGATTAACAATGGATATCGGACTTTCGTTAATCTTAGGATCAATAGGACAAAGGATAGGAGAACCTATGAGGAAATGACCTGGAGTTAAGGGGGAAAGATCTGACGGATCTTGCGATTGTGGAAAGATAGGCCGAGAGTTGAGACAGGCTTCAATTCGAGCGAGAAGAGTGGAAAATTCTTCAAACGTGTATTTAAAACAACCTACGGTTTTACGGAAATGTGATTTGAAGCTCTTGACTCTTGCCTCCCAAAGGCCACCCATATGCGGAGCACCCGGCGGAATAAAATGCCTGGTCAGGTTCTGGTGAGCGTAGCTAGAAGTGAGCAATCCGCGAGACGATAGCATGAATTCTCTTTGGATAATCTTTGACGCTCCTACGAATGTAGCTCCATTATCGGAATGTAGATGGAGTGGACAACCACGACGAGAAACAAACCTGTGAAAAGCGGCAAGGAATGCAGATGTGGACAAATCTGTTGTAGCTTTCAAGTGAACAGCCTTCGTCGAAAAGCATACAAACACACATACATAGCCTTTTGTCATACGAAAACCTCTACCAGAATAAGATTTGATATCAAATGGACCTGTAAAATCTAGTCCCGTATGAGTAAATGGACGCGAAATTTCAGATCCCTCAGATGGCAAGGCAGCCATCATCTGTTGCTGACATCTTTTCCGGTAGATAATACATGGTTTGCATTTTCGAATGGTGGTTTTGATAAGATTTTTTACTTTTGGAATCCAGTAATGAGTTCTTATCAAGCGTAGGACAAGCTTGATTACCACCATGAAGACTAATATCGTGGACAAATTTAACTAAAAGCTGGGAATATTGGCAATTATACGGAATAATGACAGGATGTTTCTCATTGTACGAAAGACCCGGAGAATTCTCGAGTCTTTCGCACGATCGAATAAGTCCTTCGGAATCTAGGAATGGATTAAGATTCAAAATGGAACTGGACGAAGATATAACTTGTCTGGAAGATAAAGCTCGATATTCGGCAGGATAGCCAACTTTCTGGCAATTGGTTATAAGTCGATCGCGAGCAAAAATGATCTCTGAACTAGATAAGGCAAGTGAACTTTTATGAAAATTAGAACGCAATCTTGGGTGAGTGCGGAAAAGAAATCGGAAAATGTAAGATACAACACGAAGTGCCCTAGGAAACGAGGAAAATCTTTCCAAAATATCCTCATAATGTTGGAAATATGAAAAGTGCACTTTCACATTCTTCTTTCAATTTCTGTATCAGGTATATTTGCCTTATCAGACATTGGCCAATTTGCTCTGGATTCTCTTAACCAATCAGGACCAAACCACCAAAGATGGTTGTTGACGAGCTCTTTTGGATAAACTCCACGACTAGCTAAATCTGCAGGATTGGACTCTGAGTTGACATGATTCCACAGTTTTGGATCAGTAATTTGCGTTATTCTGGAAACCCTATTTGCAACAAAAGTCAGCCAAGAACATGGAGGTTTGGCTAACCATGAAAGGACAATTGTGGAATCAGTCCAACAGAACAAGGAATAATGACTGATATCAAATTGAGGAAGAAAATTATCAATCATATCCGCCAATAATACGGCACCACAAGCTCTAGTCGTGGAATAGACAAAGTTTTTTACAGGAGCTACTTTTGTTTTGGAAGCAATTAAGTGACTGGATATCTTTTTACCGTCAGCTATTCGGATGTAATAACGCGGCTGCATATGCTTTTTCGGAAGCATCGCAAAACCCATGGATTTGGATTTCAGCGTTAGGAATATAGTCTACCCATCTTGGAATCCGGATTTCATCAATATAGCAGTAATAGGATTGGAAATTCTGCCAGTGCTCTAAGGATTTCGGGTGAAAGAATCTCATCCCATTTGGTACCTTCTATACAAATCGTCTGCATCAGGAATTTTGCTAGAATCACAACTGGAGAAAGCCACCCGGCCGGATCGAATAATTTTGCAATCTGCGATAATACTTCTCTTTTTGTAAGTTGACGTTGATCAGGAAATGGTTTCGCTACGAAGAAAAACGAGTCTGAACGGGCATTCCATCGAACTCCTAAAGTCTTCGCTGTGCTGCTGTCGTCAAAGGTTGGGAAATCTTCGCAGAGCAGATGGTTAACGGGAATATCGTCAATGATTTCTTTGGAATTCGCCGTCCATTTCCTCAGGGAAAATCCAGCCGATTGAAGTGCAAGTATTAACTGCTTTTTAGATTCTTTCGCTTCTTGGATGGAATGAGCACCGGCCAATGCATCATCTACGTACATGGAACTACGCAGAATAAGGCTAGCTTTTGGATAAGAAGACTCGATGTCATCGGCATATTGGAGTAGAGTCCGAAAAGCGAGGTAAGGCGCACAATTTACGCCGAATGTCACTGTTTTAATTCGTAATCTTGGATAATTACGTTTGGATTATTGCGGAATAGGATTCTTTGGAATACAGTATGCTTCGGATCGACTAGGATTTGCCGATACATCTTTTGGATATCAGCATTGAAGACATACTTGAAAAATCTCAATTTCAGGATCAGTAAGGTCAAGTCATTTTGTAAAATTGACCAGTATGAAGGATATCATTTAGGCTTAACCCATTAGAAGATGGAGATGACGCATTAAAAACAACGCGTACCTTTGTTGTAGTGCTTTCAGGTTTATGACAGCGTGATGTGGTAGGTAATATGGACAAATTTTGGAATTGTGTGGCGGTGAAACTTTGAACATATGATCCAAATTAATATAGATTCGTAGAAATTGTGCCATAGCACTATTTCGAGATTGGCCTAAACTAAGTTTCTCAGGATAGCCATCCTTAAATGGAAGAGAAACAATATACCGACCATCTTTAGCTCTTCTGGTAGTTTTTGTAAAAAGATCGTCACAAAATTTATCAGATGATGAAGTAAAGTTCTTCCTTGGAAGATTCTCCACCTCCCAAAAACGTGAAATCTCTTTGTCTAAAGAGATTTCACAGAAATAGGAAACTAAGGAACAACTGGGAGAAGAGATATTGGACAAAGGACCAGTTAGAATCCACCCAAAGATAGTTTCTTGCGCCATTAGTGAACCGCAAACATTATGCTTTACACCAGATCGCATAATCGAAGGGAATACACCACCACCAATGAGAATATCCACTTTCGAACTTGTATGGAAATGTGGATCAGCTAACTGGATTGGAGGAAGTTTGGAAAAGAGTGAGCGATCAAAAGTCTTGGAAGGAAGACTACCACAAAGTTGTGGAACTACTAAAGCTGTAACGAGCAGCTTTATATCTGGATTGAGAATGGAACTAATCACGAATGAACATTGTTTATCAACACTAGCGGATATTTTGTTATTTAGTCCAGAAACTTGAGCATTAGTGCGAGTTGAAGGAAGTTTCAGTAGATTAAACAACCCTTTCCGAAATAAAAGAACCTTCGGAACCTGAGTCTATTAACGCTCGAGCAGGGTAACTATTATCCAAGTAACAAATTTCAATCATTGCAGTGCCTAGTAAAACGCCAGTGGAATTTACTGTAAAACAAGATGTAACAACTTCAGCATCCGAAGTAGGAGCGGACTGTATAGTAATTGAATTCGAACTAGTTACAAATGGTGCTGAATTTGGATTAAGGTTGGAATTGGTGCTTGTACTAGGGCCCGGTAATGAAGTGGAAACTTCGGTTTCTTTGCGGAGTAAGGTATTGTGCCTTTATGGCAACGGAAGCAATTGATTTTGCTTGTTGCAGTTTTTAACGGAATGCGTTTTGGAAAGCAATTGAGACATAAGCAAGTTTTTTAATCTCACTGAGGCGCTGAGAATGGCCCATTTGCAAAAACTTCGGACATTTTCGTATTGGATGAAACTCATTGGTACATAGTTGACATTTAGGCTGGGACACGTTATTTTGAAAAGCATTAACAACTTTGGATGGACGATTCACATTTTTAGGTTTGGACTAGTTAGGCTTGGATGTAGCGGAACGTATTTCGGAAACGGATTCCAAAGTCCTGTATCGATTGGTCAGGAATAAATCTAAATCGGGACCATTCTGGAATCGACGTTTTATCCTTTAAGCCTTGTTCCCATAGAGTCAAAGTTGAATCAGGAAGCTTATTGGAACACAAGAAAACAAAAATAGGGTCCCAGCTGTCAACGTCTATGCGATGGAGTCGTAATATGGAAATACAAGAGTTTATGTCCCTTTGCAAATGTTTAATAGCTTTTGCCGATTCGGAATTTATGCTAGGGAGATTAAATAGGATTCGAAGTTGTCCGTTAACTTGGACCCGACGATCCTCAAATCGTTCTGTCAGATTTGCCCAGGCTAAATCAAAACCCTGATTTGTTAAAGGACTCTTCTAACAATCTCCCTTGCTTCACCTTTAGTCTTCTGAGTCAAATGGAAAGCTTCTCAACAGGGCTTAATGTGGAATTCTGTATGAACATGGCTGTGAATAGATCACGGAAAGTCGGCCATGATTCATAATTACCATGGAAGGTCTCTATCTCACACGGAGGAAGGTGAAAGCTATGCGAAGGCTGGGAAGATACAGGCTGGACTGGGAAAAACTGGGAATTGATCGGACTTGTGTCAGATTTCTCACGCGACTGATCCCGAAGGGCATCGGTCAGCTCGGATAGTTTTATCAATATATTACAATAAGTAACATAAGTACTTTTGTATTTGTCTTTAAATGCTTCTATATCATCCGATTCCCAGGGATCCGTATCATCTTCGTTGTCCTTATCGAACAAAAATTTTTCATAAGCCGCCTTAAGACGTACCACATGTGGACTTTATTTCCTGCCTGTGGATTTCTAACGCATGAAGAGAATTGATTGGATAACGATTCTCATTATAATCGGCCTCAAATTCGACTATACTATCGGCCAAGCGGATAAGTGATCAAGAGACATGTTTATATACCAAAAGGACCAAAAGGAAAAGCAACTAGCAACAATTCAAATCGAAATTCGGAATGAAATTATCTAAAAATGTCGGAATTGAAATCAAATCGAGACTAAAAGCCACAAGAAATTGTAAATAAACCGATCGGAATAAACGTGTAAATCAAACCAGAAAGAAAACCAGTATTTGGATAAAATATATTTTTCGAAGAATTGATATCTTTACGTTACTGGACTATAGGATCAGCTGCTTCAAAAATAAGTAAATAAGTAAATAAGAAAGTTTGTCAACCTATTCAACGATATTTGTTTTTGGAGAAATTCTTTTATTTTATTTATTTACAATCCTTGTAGAAAAAATAGCAACAATTATTCCATAAAGTTGTTTACCAATATGTAAATTAACCCGCGGTCGCACGACAAAAGACAATTAGTAAATTTTCCTTTTTAGAATTAGAATATTCGTAATTAAAAGTATTCTATTGGACAAAAACGTGCAATAAAATGTGTAGTTAGTAACCTGGATTTATTTAGCGTATATAATTATTTTACTAATCTTCAGAAATATGGACAAAGTTTATCGCAATTTGCTTCAATATTATTTATTACCAACACCAAAAAAAGAGAAATATTTACTAATTGTATTATTAATTGCCAATCATAAATGGTTAGATCAAAATGCATTAAAATATTCGGAAAAAAAATAATATAAAAATGTATGCCCCCACTGACCACACAAGGGTTAATTATGATCAGTCAACGTATGACGAATAAAGCAGAAAGGAAAACAAGCAAGTAGATGTACACACGCACAAACACGTATGTTTATGGTAATACTTGTAAATGGATATACACACGCATGAACTAATGTACTGCTTGTAGATGAAGTAAACAAACGTACAAACGTATGTAATTTAAAGGGCTCGCTAATAATATTATTGTGGACAATTAATATTGTTTGGAAATAAGCAAAGCAAAAGGTAAAGAGCAAATTGAAGGGAACAAGTATTATTTAAATTAATAATATATGAACGAAAAAAAAAAGAGTTATGAAATTGAATAGGGAATAATGTGAATATGAAGAGAATTTAACTTGGAATTAATATGGAAATATGGAGAAAATATTCACAGCAAAAGAACAAAATGCCCTACGTTGGATCAATAGAAATAAACACCGGTTAATATATTTATTTTTTTATTATAAAACGTTAATTTTTATGCTTATATTTTAAAGAAACGGTGGATCAAAGAAAATAAATACCGGTGAAGTTAGTAATTTGTGGACAAAAAAAGCTATTTTAATATTTTTAGGAAAACTCACGCTTTTAACTCCAACTCTTGGACGACCAATAGAAGTAGGGGATATTAAATTCGGTGCACACAACTATAATTTTCCACTAAATTTAATTTGAATTTGCCGACGGCTTTTTTCATATAATTTTGTACCAATTTATATATATACATATATAATATATATATTAGATATATATATATATATATAATATATATATATATATATAGATATATCTATATAGATATATATATAAATATAATATATATATATATAGATATATTATATTTTTAAAAAACTTCTTCACTCTCTGTTTTCTCTTTTTTTTATTAAGTTGCCGACGGATAAAATGCCGTCGGAATTTCAATTATTGTATATTTTATTTTCCTTTGTAGATATGTATGTAGTTATTTTTTTTATAAATGCACTGAACACAAACGCTATGCACTTTGTATATGGATAAACTAAATAAAGCAAAAATAAATAAAACAAACGAACCTGATTAATTATTGATGCTGGAAGTATGTAATCCTTTGTTGTGGAATCGCTAGTAGAGTTGAAATCTCCGAGAGAATTAAATAAATCTTCCAATTTATCTGGTTCGAACTGGACCAAAATGTTTCGCTCAAAGCTTTGGATGGGGAAAGGCTGGATGATTGGAAAACTTTATTCTCTCTGAGCCAAAACAAAATATATGAATATATTTTGTAACTCAGAAATAATTTAAGCAAGGAATGAAAAAAAAAGAAAATAAAACACAGGAATTAGGATTTCTTTTCTTTGGATATTTATTAAATTATTTAGGAAAATTCTTACCAAGGATAGGAAAGTGGACCAATTTGCACAAAAGAAAGTTTCTATCTTGCGGAAATAGATTTTACGACATATTTGAAATAATTGACGTTTTATTTAGAACTTTATGACATCTTTACGTATGCTGCAATTCATAGTATTCAGCATCGATATATGTCATAGGAAATAGGAATTTGCGGGGAAATTAGAAAGAAACGGACAATTGTTGTTTGGCATAAACAGTTAGAATTTTCAAAATCGTTAAGTGGGTTTTTTTTAATCAGTTTAAACGACTAAACTGATTTCTTGAAATTTTCACAATATCTTCCTGTATGTCTGGAAGGAGTTATAACTGCTTTTTATGTTGAAATTTCAAACGAGCGAGGTCCCACGTATAGCGAGTTCAGCAAAAGCGGGCGTGGCACCTCCCATATGAAGTAAAACTAAAATATAATTATTAAAATATGTACGTCTAGAAAACTATAACAGCTAGAGTCCCCAATTTTGGTGCCTCTCACGTGAAGTAATTACAAAAAATTGTATATTCTTATCTA